>NC_053025.1:197145104-197239614 GCF_003073215.2 Triticum urartu
TATCTTCATTGTTGTGTTTGACGCTTGTGTTTGTTATTCGGTGGCTTGCCAGGGTTGCTAGTGCCGTTGCTCCTACGAGCTAGCCAGCTATCTTCTCCTACCCAAAAGCGGGTCATAAGTGCGGTGAGAGCTTCCATGGACTTCAATTTTCTTGGCCGAGGTGTCGGGCGAGCCACTCGTCCCGGACGCTGTGTTTAAAGGCAGCGAGGGCTTCGGCACCCGGACAGTCTACAATTTGATTCTTCTTAATTAAGAACCTAGTCTAGAGCTTCCGGGCTGACTCTCTGGGTTGCTGGACTATGTGACTAAGGTCATCGGCGTCTGGAGGCCGAACATAGGTACCTTGGAAGTTGTCTCTAAAGGCATCCTCCAGATCTTCCCACCTACCAATGGAGTTTTCTGGGAGGCTGTTTAACCAGTGTCGTGCTGTTCCCTTGAGTTTAAGGGGAGGTACTTGATGGCATGAGATCGTCACCGCGAGCCATGTGAATGTGGAGAAGAAAATCTTCGATCCATACTGCAGGATCCGTCGTTCCATCATATGATTCGATGTTCATGGGTTGAAACCCTTCTGGGAACTGGTGCTCCATTACCTCATTAGTGAAGCGTAAGGGGTGTGCGATGCCTCTGTATCAGGCGACGTCACGATGTAGTTTGGATGAAGTCCATATGCGGTTTTTGGCCCTGGTGAGGTTATGCCTGTTACGCCAAGCTTGACGCTCGTCTTCTCGTGTTGGGGCACGCCCCCTTGATCCGTAGATTGATATTGTTTGGCCTGCTCTATTATTCAGGTCTTGTCATAGATCGTAGGTGTATCATGGAGCTGTTCTCTCTCTTCCCTTACGGTGAGGTGGTGCGGGATGGTGTTCGACGTGGGTGGCTGCTTTGTGACGCCCACGTGGTGGCCGATCTGGTTCATCGGCGCGGTCATGTTTCGATGGGTTTGGCTTGACGGCCTCGTCGTAGAGTTGTGGCAGTAGCCGGCACTTCAGTTAAGTTTTTGTTGGGCGTTGAAGGCCATATTCTTCGGCATCTAGGACCTGAGTCCATCTGTCGTTGAGTGTATCCTGTTCGGCTTGGAGCCGTTGCTGCTGCTTTTTAGGCTTCTAGCAATGGCGATTAGCTGGTGCTTAAAGCGCTCCTGCTCGAGTGGTTCCTCTGGCACGATGAAGTCTTTGTCGCTGAGGCTCACATTATCCTTGGAGAGCGGTAGATAATTACTATCCTCCGAGTCCTCTTTCCCGACTAGATCGTCAGGGTTAACTTGCCCGTCCTCCCAATCATCCTGTTCGGATGTTGGCTCGATAGGTGCTTCGGGGTCTTCGGCGTTCTCCGGAGTGTTATCGTCTCCGGTGCCTGTATTACTGTGTTTGTCACGACGCGATTTTGAGCGGCGTCGCTGGCATCGACGCTTCAGAGGTGCGTCATCAGGTTTGCCCTCCACTGGATCTTTCCTGTCTGCATCATCATCCTCTTTGGGTGGGTCCATAATGTACACGTCGTTTGTGGAGGTGGCCGTCCAACGTCCGGTAATCGGCGGGTCTTGGCCTTGTTCACCTCCGGCATCATCGTCCATGCCGTCGATATCTTCGGAGGCGTAGTCTATCATGTCGGTTAAATCTTCGACAATGGCTATGAAGTGGTTGGTGGGTGGGACGTAAAATTCCCCACTCTCAGCCCCTAGTCCGGGCAGGGCATAGTTCAGAAGTGATTCCTCTGTAATGGCGAGGCATCGCATTAAGTCCAGAGCCTCGTTTAAGAGCGAGGTTTGGACGAGGAAACGAGAGTCCGCGGGGCTGGTCGGGGTGAATGCCTCCTGGCCATGCCTACTTGGCGCGGACTTCGAGAGTTTGGATCTATAGTCCGGGGGCGAGTTCAACCTCTCAATGATAGGGGAACCCGGTCCGATTCCAAGTTTGCCGTAGACACAATCGCCTCCGGATCCTTGATAGTGCAGTTTGCACTGGAGAGTCCGGTGGGCTCCAAACTCCCATCTTCGGACCTGACGGTTTGCTCCGGATCTAAGGCCAGAGGTGATGATCGGGGCCGTGAATCCTTCAAAGATCAAGTCTCCTCAGATGTAGGTGACATAGTTTAGGTTCCCGAAACTTATCTGATGACCAGGGTGTAGCTGTCGATTTGTTTGAGGTGGCCAATCGAGTTGGCACGCAAAACGAAGCCACCGAATACCAAAATGTGGCCGTGGAGAAAACCTTCCCTGGAAACAACATCGTTGTAGATGATTGAACGAGTCATCGAGCCTTCTGTTGACGACATAGTGGAACTCTCAATGAAAGCACCAATGTCGGTGTCAAAACTGGCCGATCTCGGGTAGGGGGCCCGAACTGTGTGTCTGAGGATCGAAGGTAACAGGAGGTAGGGGACACGATGTTTACCCAGGTTCGGGCCCTCTTAATAGAGGTAATACCCTACTTCCTGTTTGATTGACTTTGATGAGTATAGGGTTTATAAGAGTTGATCTACCTCGAGATCGTAATGGCTAAACCCTAGATGTCTAACATGTATGATTTGTCTTAGCCCCTAGGACTAAACCCTCCGGTTTATATAGACACCGGAGGGGCCTAGGGTTGTACAGAGTCGGTTTACAGAGAAAGGAAAATACACATCCGGATGCCAAGCTTGCCGTCCATGCAAAGGAGAGTCCCATACGGACACGGGGGAAGGCCTTCTATCTTGTATCTTTACGGCCCATCAGTCCGGCCCATGTCACATAGCCCGGACGCTCGGGGACCCCCTAATCCAGGACTCCCTCACCTGAATCAAATAAAACAGAAGCTAGTACTGAGTTACCAAGAAGAGTTCCCAACACAATAGCAGGCTGGCCTTGAGCTTCATTCAGATCAATGTGGTTATCCTAAGCATGACCATAAGCCATGGCATTGTTGTTGCGGGGCTGATTGTTACCATGGCTAGTTGGAGGAAGTGCAAGCTGGTACTGATTCTGAGGGCACTCCCTGGCACGGTGTCCTGGTTGACCACACCGGAAGCATAGCCCATCATTTGGATAGGGAACTGGAGCTTGGGGTGGTGCAGCTTGAAGTCTCGGCTGCCCAGGTGGTGGAGGAGGCATGCAAGGTGCAGCATGGGACTGTTTTGGTGCAGTGGCAGTTGGTGGATACATGTTGTGGGGGATCCATATCCTACACTTCCGCGGCGACGGGCCCAAAGATGAACCCATGTCACGGTTGCTCCTGAGGGATCCCAGGTGTTCCTGCAGACCAGTTTCGACCTGAATGGCCTTGTTCACCAAGGTGGCGAAATTAGCAAAGCCATGCACGAGGAGCGCTAGTTTGATATTAGCTTGAAGTCCATCACGGAACTTTTCATGTTTACGTGCATCGGTGGCAATGTCTTCTTCAGCATAGTAGGACAAGTCAAGGAACTCCGTCTGATAAGAATCCACAGTCTTGTTGCCCTGGGTGAGGTTGCAGAACTCACACTTCTTCCTGTCCATAATTCTCTGAGGAATGAAGCGGGCACGAAAAGCGGCTTGGAAATCCGACCAAGTGATGACCGTTCCAGCAGGTAGTGAATGCCTGTGGATGTCTCACCATTGAGTAGTGGGACCCTTCAAATATTATGCCGCGAAGGTGAAATAGCTGGCAGGGGCTACATCAGTAGACTCGAGCTCAAAGGTGATGTCACGGAGCCAGCCATCAGCATCAAGTGGCTGAGTTGAGCCGTGGTAGATGGTTGGGTTGAGACATGCAAAGTCTTGCAGTATCACTAGGGCTGGCTGCTGGTTCAAGTTGGGGCAAGGAAACTGAGCCATCATATTCTGCATGAACTGGAGATTCAACTCAAACTGTTGGATCATCCCAGCCATGTACTCAGGCGGTGGTGGGGCATCGCCACCACGACCATGACCATGACTAGCGGGTCTAACCATCCTGCTAACATATAACAGGGGTAGTTTTGCATGGAGAAATTTTCAAAGACAAAGAATCATTCACGTTGAGACATGCATAATGAACGAAGTTCGATGGATACAACATAGTAGCCAAACACGACATACAGATCCATGCATAAGTTTGGTTACAAACCAAAAGTACAAGTTTTGAAAGGGAAAAAGGTAGTCTAGACCAACTAGGTGGCACACAGGCACGTGGTGGAGGGATACAACATCGCGACATAGCGATATGCTACATCAACATCGGGGAAGGCCTCTGAAGTCATGCAGTTGCCGGTGACGATAAGGCAAACGGTTCTCGAGAGAAGGATCCTGTGCTCCGTGGCGGCTCAGGTGTATCAGCTAATCCCCGTATGAAAGAAGAGGTCCACGAGTAGGTGTATCACTCCCAACATCAGGCCACACAAGACATGGTGGCATCTCCGTCCTGTGCGGGTGAAGGATGAACGATGGCTGAATCCCTGCACTGACTGCTGGATGCATCTCTATCACAGTGTTGTAGTGGTGTGCACGCATGGCGTACAACTCGACAGTCAGAGCTCGAATAGTGCGATCCAGAACCTCAATGTACTGAACCAGAAACTAAGGGTCGTAAAGGCGGCTCACGTAGGGGGTACAGACATCAGTGTAACGTCTAGTATCATCCCCAGCTAGTGGGTACGGGAAGTATCCCAACCCAGTGTCCTCCAAGCGGGGATGCTCTCTATGGAGACAAGTGATATCAACATAGGCAACCTCCTGGACTGCCATCCCAACGGTCACTCCAACACCCTCAAGGTGTGCAAGTCATGGGTGGAGTTGTTTTGCCGATCATAGATATCAACCTTAGCGTGGCACATCTCCTGGTTGAACTCGTGGTACATCTCGTACACAGTGTACTGAGGATACCAATGATATCCCAACAGGGTCAAGAGGTTGACCAAAATGGCCGGGAACCCAGGCATGTCGACCGCCATGGTCTGGCACACGATCAGCGAAGCAGGACGCATCTGAAACAAAGAAGTTTAAGGATGTCAAATGAGTGTGAGTATTATTCAAAATACATTTCGAAGGAATAACTATAGATAATCCATCTCTCTAGGTGAGTGATCTTAATGTTAGAGTTAGCAAATTCATCGAACCTGAGTAGAAGATAGATCAGAGTCCCATAGTATAGACAAGGAATAAAAGATCCTAATACTACCCATTGGCGACGTGGGCCCGTAAGCCACACAACCATGTTAGTAAAATAGTTTTCCAACGACTAGACTCAACTTCAGCCAAGGAGTTGGAAGGGGGTGGGGGATTCATACAGGCAGTCGGCTCTGATACCAACTTGTGACACTAGACCCTAAATTAGTATTTATAATTAGGCTACTGCCCTAAATAATTTGGCACTTTAATAAAATAGGTTTGCATTTGTTTTATTATTTAAAGGCATTTAATAATTGTTTTAGCTACTATTTTATTTATTTTAGGGTATTTAAATATTTTATAAAAGTGTGGTTTCTCCACCATAATTAGTTATGGAATATTTGCAACATTATGAGCATTTTAGTTTTGACATTTTGAAAACTTTAAATTTCGAATTTAATTTAAATTTGAATTTAAACCAGATGGAATCAAAGGGGGATTTAGCACCAGTGAAAAGGATGACATGGCACCATTAACATGGGATTACTGTAGCTTAATTATCCAGGCGTTACACTCACGGTCCGGGTGGCCAAAGCAGGGCGCTCCTCGTTCCACCTCCAGTTGCTTCGCCCCCGGCAGAAGGCCATATGGAGGATAAAACACTCGAGTTCATCCTCGAGCTGCGCAACCCACTACAAATCCGGCTGCGGCTCCCTCGTCTCTTTGCTAGGTTAATGGAGGTTGACCAGCCACTCGGCCTATGGCTACGTCTGAATGGATGTTGCAACGACGCTGTGTGGGTGAACGTCGAGTTCCCCGCAAATGGCGTCATGTACTTCACGCGCGGGTGGAAATCCTTCGCTCATGCCTGCTATCTGGCGGAGGGGCACCTCCTCCACTTCAAGTTGGCGGCGTCCGATACACTCTCGATGAAGTTCTTCGGGGCTTTAGGCGCTCGCATGGGGTGCTGCGCGTAGAGCTCGAGCAACAGCAAAAGCTCCTCCTTGCACTACAAAAAAAGACACATCCGTGACATTTTGGCCCGAATGGAAGTTTTTCTGTCATGCTTATGACACTTCTATGATGATAATTGTGAAAAAAACACGTATCATCATAGATGTGGTGGGCTCCTACTTCTATGACAAAAAATCATGACAGAAATTGGGCTCTTCGTCCTGGGCGGGCCAGAGACGTAGCTGCATGACATTCTTTGAGCCGTCCATGTTGGAAAAAATCATGGTAGAAGCGAGGGCGAGGAAAATATCGGGGAGTTCCCGGTTATGGTGGGTGGTCGGGGCCGAGCGATGCACTGTGGTTTGCGCATTTCTCTTGTGTACACGCATGTGTGCGAGGCGTTGGCTAACTGAACTCGAGTGATCGCACTAGCTACATTACTAAACCCGAGCGATTCCTTCGCTGTTGCTTCTTACTGAAGCCGATCAAGCCCCCGTGCGAGACATAGCCAGCTAGTGTTGGGTTGCCTCTTGATGAACAGTGACTATTGCTACCATGCGAACGGGATGTAGAACGAGTCAAGATATGGTGAGTCGAGCCAGTTGGTTGGCTGTGGATGAATAGTCCCGGTGGGGGTTGGATGAACAGGACCACGTGGTAGTAGGTTGTTGTCGCTGGATGAACAACACCGCGAGGAGGCCGCCGTACCCAGCCGGTTGGGGGTG
The DNA here is from genome assembly GCF_003073215.2 of Triticum urartu. Taxonomy (NCBI): domain Eukaryota; kingdom Viridiplantae; phylum Streptophyta; class Magnoliopsida; order Poales; family Poaceae; genus Triticum; species Triticum urartu. The sequence goes on from NC_053025.1 coordinate 197,151,828, forward strand.
GATGAATAGGACCCTGTGGAGGCTCTATGAACTGTAGCCGGTGGAGGCTGGAGGACGACTGTGGATGAACAGTACCCCATGGAAGCTGGAGCGAGAGGCAGTTGATGGTGGATGAACAATAGCCCGTGGAGTCTTGTTTTGCGGTACGCCACACCCCTCCGGTGAATAGGACCCCGTTTCTACCATAGGCACTCCAACAAAAGTTTGCTTCCTCTGTTTTGCAGTACGCCAGACCCCTCCCGATGAACAAGATCCTGTTTTGGCTGTAGGCGGTCGAATAGAAGGCCATTTCCTCTATTCTGCGGTACGCCCGGCCTAGTTCCGGCTATTCCGTCCAAGCCAGTTGGCTCCCTATGAACACGCCGCATTCCGTTGCCTCCTGATGAACATGACATAGTTTCTCCGTTCCCGAGCCAGCCGGTTGGCTGCCGATGAACAGGACGCCATTGCTGCTGTCCGCTGCCTCTCCATCTACACGAGCTCTTGTCGTATGTATGCGCGAGTAGGGGTTTGTGACCCCGCCCATATGTACATATGCAGCCGTATTTTTTGGCATTTGGCTGTACGTACGTGTACACAGTTTAGACTGGACTGCCTGAACTGCTACATCGTGGCTCTACTACTACATGTCCCACTGCTTGCTTGGCCACAATTCATCATTGTAGAGAGATCGATTGACCAGTATGTACGTACACATTCACGACCAGACAGACAACGCTATGTACGCTTATCGGGTGGGTCACAACTGTCAGGGAGGATAAGGACACACTTCCTTGCGTGCGAAGATATAGCTGGTGGGTCCTAGCTATTAGGGGGGAAGAATCATTTTTTTCATGCCTAATATGGAGGCACTTCCTTGCGTCCGAAGATATAGCTGGTGGGTCCCAGCTGTTAGGGGGGAAATGTTTTTTTGCAAAATACAGAGGCCCTTTATTTGGGCCCCCACTGTCTGGTGGAGGAATGATTATTTTGCACATAATAAGGAGGCACTTCCTTGCTGCGGCTGTGGACCCAGCTGTCAGCCTATCCACGTACAGTCCTCTTCGGATGGAAGTCGTTCCTTGACCACGTTGACCACGCTGCGCCGGAGCACCGAGGCGGTGGACAACGACGAGGCATAGGAAGGGAATGACCTGGAGCCGAGGAAGACTCGACAGTTATTTCCCACGTGGAGGGGAGTACAGGGGTTTACTGGTTTAGCTGCAGTGTGAGGCTGCCGTTGCAGGAGAATAACAGGAGGTCTGGGTGAGTACAGGGATGGCCATGCTAGCGATGGGAGTAGGGTGGGGCGGTAAGGTCTGCGCGACAGCATAACCAGCCACGGGAGGCAGGAGCAGGCGGCACGACCGACCCTGGTTTGGGTGGCTGGAGCAAGAAGACCTGAGGTTGTAGACGCAACACAACCATTGATTTAACATCCAACGGTCACTGCAGCTTCCACCGGGTGGGTCCAAGCTGTCAGGGAGGATAAGGACGCACTTCCTTGCATGCAAAGATATAGCTAGTGGATCCTAGCGTCAGGGGAGGAATCATTTTTATTTTGCAAGCAATAAGGAGGCACTTCCTTGTGTTTAAAGATGTAGCTAGTGGGTCCAGCTGTCAGCCTCACTACCTAAAGTCCTCTTCTGATGGCTGTTGTTCGTTAAACTCGTTGACCATGACGCGCCGAGAGCTTCAAGGTGGTGGATGATGGCGAGGCCTAAGAAGGGAACGACACGGAGCCAAAGATGACATGGTAGGTGGATGCCCACATGGAGGGGAGTACGAGGGCTCACTGGTTCGATTGCGGTGTAAGGCTGCCGTCGCCGGAGAATAAACGGGGTGTGTGTGAGTAGAGGGAAGGCCTCGCTAGTGGTAGTATGGTCGAGCGGTGAGGCCTGCGCGACAGCACAACCGGCCACAGGAGGCTGGAGCAGGCGGTATGGCGGGCACTGGTTTGGGCGGCTGGAGCAAGAGACCAGAGGTTGAAGACGCAAGATGATCATTGATTTAACATCCAAAAGTCACTGCTGCTAGAATCGTTTTGACTAAGTTGACAAAGCCCTGCGTACATGTCAACTTAGTAGGCCCACAAGTCAGCCTCCAAATTTGGTGGGTCTCAGCTAGCAGGGGAATCATTTTTTTGCTCGTAATAAGGTGGCACTTGTGTGCGAAGATGTTTTCTAGTCTTTTTAATTTCTTATTTTTTGAGTTAGAATAAAAATAAAACAATTTAGCATCTTTGGTACAATCTATATTTTCGCAAAATGGATCATAATAAAGATGGTGGGTCCCATCAGTCAGGGAGAGGTAACTTTTTTCCGTGTAACAAAGGAAGCACTTCCTTGCGTGCGAAGATGTAGCTGGTGGGTCAAACCTGTCAGGGGGAGAAATAATTTGTTTTCGCATAATAAGCAGGGACTTGCTTGCGTGCGGCCATGGGCCATGTGGGTCCCTATTGTCAGCCACTCCACGTACATGCCTCTTTCGATGGTTGTTGTTTGTTGACAAAGTTGACCATGCCGCGCCGAGAGAACAAACGCGGTGGACGATGGCTAGGCCTAGGAAGGGAACGACCTGAAGCCGGCGAAGACACAACAGTGGATGCCCACATGGAGGGGAGTATGAGGGTTCACTGGTTTGGCTGCAATGTTGTGACGCCCCGAGACCGTTGCGCCAGGTGTCTTCCAGTTTTTCGCCGTCGTTGCCATGTCTTTCATTTGCGTGTTGCATCTTGTCATGTCATCATGTGCATTGCATCATCATGTTTTCGAAACTAGCATCCATCCCGGTCTCCTCGTTCTCTCCGTTGTCCGTTCAGAGTCTAGACACACTTGCACGCGCCCGCAGCACGTCCGAAATAGTATTTTATAAGTGGCCAAAAAATGTTCTCGGAACGGGTTGAAAGTTGGCATGCGTTGTTGTTATGTTCTACGTAGGCCGCCTGCCAAGTTTCATCACATTCGGAGTCCGTTTGATGCCCCAACGGATAACTATAGCGGCAGTATAGCCGGTCTATCGTCGGACGTTTTCGGTCGCCCGAAACAGTTGCCGGGCTGCATTCATCCTCTTTCCTCTCAGTCCAACCCATCCGCATAGCCCCTAGCCCCACCTAGGCCTAACCTAATCCTCTGCGCGTCCGAAACCGTCCGATCGCAATCAGAAGGCTCCAAATCACCCCCTAGACCCAAACCCTAGCCTCCCTGCTATATAAGGAAGGCCTAGACCGCCAGATTTGGAACCCCCCCTCTCCTTCCTCGTTTTCAGCGCCGACCGAACCCATCTCGGCCACTTGGCGCCACCCCGCTCGCCAACCGCCGCCAGCGCCGCCGTTCCAGCCAACCAGGGCCGGCCACCTGTCCCCTGCCTCCCTCCAGCCACCGCGGCCCGCAAAGCTCGCGCCAGGCACGCCCGGGCCCTGATATGGGCTCCGAAGCCCGAACCGCGCCACCCTGCGCCCTGAGCTCCAGATCGAGAGAGGAGCTCCCGATCCAGATCCCTGTCCCTGCCTCGCGACCCTACCGGCTCAGCCTCGCCGGAGTTCCGACCTCGTCGGAGATGAGCGGCAGCCGCCTTGTTCCTCTCCTCCTCCCTCTGGTTCTCCCTCTTCTTCCCCTCTCATGATCCTTTTTCTCTCTCAGGAAGCCCCGCCGCCACATGGGGTCACCACCGTCGTCCTGCAGGTCCACCGGAACACGCGCCACGTCACTGGCGCTCGTTCTCGCCGTCCCCGTGCCACATCCGTTGAGCCGCCGCCTGGATCCACCGCCCCGCGTCCATCCCCGTCATCTGCCGGACCGCCCCGCCGCCGAAGCGCCATCCCACCACCGGTGGTCGCCGTTCCTGCCTGCTCGCGCGAGTGTGTGCAAGCACATGCACGCCTCCCACGCATAGGCCTCGGCCCACCGCTCGCGTTGACCGCGGTCCAGGCCCAACGCCTCCTCACCTCGCGGCTGGCCCACAGTAGTGCCCGGCCAGCCTCTCGACCGAGCTGGGCTTGGCCTATGGGTGAGGACGCGCCCACCCGTCTCCTATGCAGTTTTGGGCCAGTTAGATTTGGCCCGCTTCTGTTTTTTTTCCTTTCAGCGATTTTTCCTTTTTATCTAGAGGCTGCAGTTTTATAGAAAGGTCCCTAAACTCCATGCATATTAAAACTCACAAACCGTGCATCATATGTAAAAACATTATATATGAAAAATGCTTAGAATCTCATCTGGATTAATAATATGCCACTTTCATCTATGTTATAAATGTTTAAAATGTTGTTTGTTTAAATTTGCCTATTGCCATGCTAAAATACTTTATTTTCGTAACTAAATAACCGTAGCTCCAAATTTAATAAACTTTATATGTACATGGGGTAGAAAAATGCCTAGTTTAACATGGTGCATTCATCTTGCATGTTTAAAAACTCTAAAATATGGTTTAGGAAAGAACAGTACCAAATCCATAAATTGCATATGAGGTTTTTCCAGAATTGTTGTTTGTTGTTTCCGGCCTCATTTAAACTTTCCTAGATAGGTAGTTTTAATATGCTTCACCTCTTGCCATGTTTAATAACATTTAATATTGATGGGTACCTAAACAAGAGATAACTAAATAAGTCACGTGGTGTTTCGTCAATATGCAACCGAGTTGCATATTGAGCTCCACTTAATTTGTAGGATTGTTTGTGCATTTTTCCATGCCATGCCTCATTAAACCGGACATGCATCATACTTGGTTGCGCATCATGCCATGTTTATGTGACGGTTGTTTACTATGTTGCTTCCTTTTTTCCGGGTTCCTTCTCTCGCTAGCTTCGGTTTCGTTCCGGAGTTGTGAGGATTCGTTCGACTACGTTCGTTTGTCTTCTTCATGGACTCATTCTTCTTCCTTGCGGGATCTCATGCAAGATGAGCATACCCTTGAAATCACTTATATCTTTGCTTGCTAGTTGCTCACTCTATTTCTATGTCGCGATGCCTACTGTAACGCCCTCGATGCGGCTATATCTCCCACGTGTCGAAGCACGACTTAGAGGCATAACCGCATTGAAAGCAATGTCGCAAGTGAGGTAATCTTCACAAACAACCCATGTAATACAATAAGGGAAAAGATACATAGTTGGCTTACAATCGCCACTTCACACAAATACATGAATAAAGCATTACATCATCCAAAACAGTCAAGGTCCGACTACGAAACCAAAATAAAAGAAGAACCCCAAATGCGACAAGGTCCCCGATCGACCCCAACTGGGCTCCACTACTGATCAACTAGAATGAAACAACACAAAGGACAAGATCTTCATCGAGCTCCTCCTGAGCTTGGTTGCGTCATCTGCACGGACTCATCGGCACCTGCAAACTGGTTTTGGAACTATCTGTGAGTCATGGGGACTCAGCGATCTCAGACCCTCGCGATCAAGATATTAAAGCTTAAGGGTAAGGTAAAGGTATGAGGTGGAGCTGCAGCAAGCGACTAGCATATATGGTGGCTAACATACGCAAATGAGAGCAAGAAGAGAAGGCAAAGCACGATCGAACAACTATGATCAAGAAGTGATCCTAGAACAACCTACGTCAAGCATAACTCCAACACCGTGTTCACTTCCCGGACTCCGCCGGAAAGAGACCATCACGGTTACACACGCGGTTGATGGATTTTAATTAAGGTCAACTTCAGGTTTAATACAACCGGGCTTTAACAAATTCACATCTTCCCATAACCGCGGGCACGGCTTTCGAAAGTTTAAAACCCTGTAGAGGTGTCCCAACTTATCCCATCACAATCTCTCACGGTCAAAGAAGGATATTCCTTCTCCCAGGAAGACCCGATCAGACTCGGAGTCCCGGTTATTAGACATTTCGACAATGGTAAAACAAGACAAGCAAAGCAACCCGAATGAGCCGACAAATCCCGATAGGAGCTGCACATATCTCGTTCTCAGGGCACACTCAGATGAGACATCCTATGAGTAAAACCAGCCCTCAAGTTGCCCCGAGGTGGCCCCGCAGTCTACTCGGTCGGACCAACACTCAGAGGAGCACTGGCCCGGGGGGGTTAAAATAATGATGACCCTCAGGAGCGTGACTCCCCAAGGAAAAGAAAAAGGCTAGGTGGCGAATGGTAAAACCAATGTTGGGCATTGCTGGAGGAGTTTTATTCAAGGCGAACTGTCAAGGGGTTCCCATTATAACCCAACCGCGTAAGGAACGCAAAATCAGGAACATAACACCGATATGACGGAAACTAGGGCGGCAAGAGTGTAACAAAACACCAGGCATAAGGCCGAGCCTTCCACCCTTTACCAAGTATATAGATGCATTAATTAAAAAAGAGATAAAGTGATATCCCAATAATTAAACATGTTCCAACAAGGAACAACATCTCCATGTTCCAACAAGGAACAAACTTCAACCTTCACCTGCAACTAACAACACTATAAGAGGGGCTGAGCAAAGCGGTAACATAGCCAAACAACGGTTTGCTAGGACAAGGTGGGTTAGAGGCTTGGTTCAACAATATGGGAGGCATGATAAGCAAGTGGTAGGTATCGCAGCATAGGCATAGCAAAAGAGCGAGCATCTAGCAAGCAAAGATAGAAGTGATTTCGAGGGTATGGTCATCTTGCCTGAGATACCGCAAGGAAGAAGAACGAGTCCATGAAGAAGACAAACGGACGTAGTTGAATGAATCCTCACAAACGCGACGTTATCGGAACCAACCCGAAGAAGCAACACCGGAAAGAAGCAAACAACATAGTAAACAACCACCACATAGACATGGCATGATGCATAACCAAGTATGATGCATGTCCGGTTTAATGAGGCATGGCATGGCAAAAAGCACAAACAACCCTACAAATTAAGTGGAGCTCAATATGCAACTGGATGCATATTGACGGAACACCACATTCGAGTTACTTAGTTCGATCTCGTTTATGTACCCAACAAGATTAAATGTTGTTTAGTATGGCAAGGGGTGAAGCAAAGTGAAACTACCTATCTAGTCAAGTTTAAATGAGGCCGGGAACAACAAACAACAAATCCGGAAACTCCGCATGAGCATATTTTGGTTATGGTACTGCTCTACCCTAAACCCAATTTTATAGTTGTTAAACATGTAAAGAGAAGCCACCATGTTAAACTAGGCAAAATTCTACCCCATTTACATATAAAGTTTATTAAATTCCAAGTTACGGTTATTTAGTTATGAATTAAATCATTTTAGCATGGCATATGAGCAAATTTAAACAAACAACACTTTAAACATTTTAAACATGGGTGAAAGTTGAATAATATTAAACTAGACAAAATTCCAAGCAAGTTTCATATTAAGTTTGTTTTAATCCGATGCACGGTTTGTGAGATATGAAATGCATGAAGTTGAAGGTCTTTTCTGCAAATCTGTCTTTACTGGATAAAAGAGAAAAACACAGCAGCAGGAAAAAACAATACTGGGCCAAGTCTTGTTGGCCCAACAGGAACAGGGGAGAGGCTGGGCGTGTCCTCACCCATGGGCCTTGGCCCAGCTGGTGGAGGGGGGAGGCCGGCAGGGCGCAGGCAGGCCGGCCCACTCATGTACTGGATCGTTCGTGCCCCTGCCGATCCCACTGGATCGAGGCAGGGGCGAGCGCGGTTAACGGAGGCGTTTCTCCCGCTCATTCATGAAGCAGAGGTCGCAGGGGGGCGGCGGCCGAGCAGCAGCGGAGGGCGGCGGATCCAGCGGGCGACGCGGTAGGGGAAGCAGGAGCCATCGACGTCATCTCCGTCGGAGATGCAGGCGCACGGCGGTGCAGGCTCGTTCGACAGGGAAACATCAGCAGCAAGTTCAGGACAATGCACGGCGGGAACGATTGCCGGTGATGTGGGTCTTGGGCGCGACGCTGGAGATGGCGGGGCTCCCGGTGACGAGGACAAGGCGAGGAGTGGATCCAGACAGAGGCGGCTAGGCACTTGGCGCTGGCGAGAGGCTTCGCGCGGGGTCATGGGGCTCAGGCAGCAGGGAGGCGGACCCGATGGAGCTCATGCCCCGGCGAGCTGCTGCTTGTTGTTGGCTGGGCGCGGACGACGAGGCCCTGATTCGGCGGGGTTCAAGTCGGCAGAGGAGGCAGCGGCTGGGCGGAGCTGGAGGCCAAGGCGACGGCATCCTGATAGAAGCAGAGGTCCCAGGCAGCAGCGGGAGTAGGTGCGCGAAGCAGTGGACGGTGCCAAGCTCGTACGTGGCGACGGAGCACGGGGGCGCCGAGCTACAAGGAACCGGAGATGGATCCGGCGTGGCTCACCGGATCTGGCGCGCGAGGGTCTCGGGAGGACACCACGACGCTGGTGTGCTCCTGTAGAAAAGCAAGACCAAGATGTTGAGAGGAGGGAGAGAAAAATTGGGAAGGATGAAGAAGCAGGGGAGGAAGGAGAGGGTTCCTGTGGGAGTCACCGGCGGCAGGGCTCATCGGATCTGACGACTCCATGGAGGGAGGAGAGGGGACCAGGTGCGGCTGCGCTGAAAACCAGGAGGGGGTCGAAGGCTGCTTGGGTTGGGGAATGGATCCCGAGAGATTTGAGTGGGTGGCGGCGCATGATGGGATGGATGGGACATACAGGCTAAAATCTAGGGATTAGTCTAGGGTTGCCACTATATATAGCAAGCCGGATAGGTTTAGGGGGGCATAAGGTCCCTCCGATCGTAATCGGATGGATGGGAAAAATAGCTTAGGTAGCCCAAATAAGAAAACGGTGATATTTTGTAGATATTTGGGGATGTTCCGGATCCAACGGTGACGACTGTCCGGGTCGGGTCCGGGACCGATTTCGGACGCGCGCGGGAGGAGGGCCTCGGGCTGACGAGAGAGGTTAGGTTGGACCTGGCGGTAGGTCGTGGGCTGTGTAGACGGTCTCAAGCTAAGAGAAGAGAAGAGAGGGAGGCCCGGCGACTGTTTCCGGAGACCGAAAACGTCAGGCGTTAGACCGGCTATACTGCCGCTATAGTTAATCGCTGAGGCATCAAACGAACTCCGATTGCGATGAAACTTGGCAGGCGGCCTATCTACACTATAATAAGACCGCACACTAACTTTCAACCCATTCTGAGAACATTTTCTGGCCACTTATAAAAATACTATTTCGGACGTGCCGCGGGCGCGTGCAAGCGTGTCTGGGCTCAGAACGGGCAACAGAGGGAACTGGGGGAACCCGGACGGATGCAGGTTTTGAAAACATGATGATGCGATGCACATGATGACATGATGAAATGCAACACACAAGCAAATGACCTGGCAACAGCAGCGAATAACTCGAAGACACCTGGCACAACGGTCTCGGGGCGTCACACCTACCACTTGCTATATCATGCCTCCCATTTTGCCATGTCAACCCTCTAACCATCCTTTCCTAGCAAATCATTGTTTGGCTATGTTACCGCTTTTGCTCAGCCCCTCTTATAGCGTTACTAGTTGCAGGTGAAGATGTAGTTTGTTCCATGTTGGAACATGGATATTGGTGGGATATCATTATTATATCTTATTTACTTTAATGCATCTATATACTTGGTAAAGGGTGGAGGGCTCGGCCTTATGCCTGGTGTTTTGTTCCACTCTTGCCGCCCTAGTTTCTGTCATACCGGTGTTATGTTCCTTGATTTTGCGTTCCTTACGCGGTTGGGTGTTATGGGAACCCCTTGACAGTTCGCTTTGAATAAAACTCCTCCAGCAAGGCACAACCTTGGTTTTACATTTTCCTAACAACCTATAACCTTCCCTTGGGTTTTCGCGAGCCCGAGGGTCATCTTTGTTTTAACCCCCCGGGCCAGTGCTTCTCTAAGTGTTGGTCTGAACTGGGCGATGTCCGGCGCCCCCTAGGTAACCAGGGTCTATGCCAACCCGATGTCTTTCCCATCCAGTGTGCCCTGAGAACGAGATATGTGCAGCTCCTATCGGGATTTGTCGGCACATTCCGGCGGCTTTGCTGGTCTTGTTTTACCATTGTCGAAATGTCTTGTAACCGGGATTCTGAATCTGATCGAGTCTTCCTGGGAGAAGGAATATCCTTCGTTGACCGTGAGAGCTTGGGATGGGCTAAGTTGCGACACCCCTACAGGGTTTGAACTTTCGAAAGCCGTGCCCGTGGTTATGTGCAGATGGGAATTGGTTAATGTCCGGTTGTAGAGAACTTGACACTTAACTTAATTAAAATGCATCAACCACGTGTGTAGTCGTGATGGTCTCTTTCTGATGGAGTCCGGGAAGTGAACACGGTTCTTGTGTTATGCTTGAACGTAAGTAGCTTTCAGGATCACTTCTTGATCATTTCTAGCTTCTCGACCGCTGTGTTGCTTCTCTTCTCGCTCTTATTTGCGTATGTTAGCCACCATATATGCTAGTGCTTGCTGCAGCTCCACCTCACTACCCTTTCCTACCCATAAGCTTAAATAGTCTTGATCTCGCGGGTGTGAGATTGCTGAGTCCTCGTGACTCACAGATACTTCCAAACAGTTGCAGGTGACGATGATACCAGTGCAGATGACGCACCCGAGCTCAAGTGGGAGCTCGATGAAGATCTTGATCATTGTTTTCGTTTCTTGTTGATCAGTAGTGGAGCCCAGTTGGGACGATCGAGGATCTAGCATTTGGGGTTGTCTTCTTCTATTTTGGTTCCGTAGTCGGACCTTGATTGTATTCTGTATGTTGTATCAATTATTTATGTTTTGTGTGAAGTGGCGATTGTAAGCCAACTCTTTATCTCTTTCTTATTCAGTACATGGGATTGTGTGAAGATTACCCCTCTTGCGACAAACCTACCATGCGGCTATGCCTCTAAGTCGTGCGCCGACACATGGGAGATATAGCCGCATCGTGGGTGTTACAAGTTGGTAATCAGAGCCATCCCCGACTTAGGAGCCCCCTGCTTGATCGAATCACTGATGTTGTTGAGTCTAGAACAAAATGTTTTGAGTCTTAGGATTATATATATCGAAGAGTAGGATTCTTTTTACTCCTTAGTCCCTTCATCGCTCTGGTGAGGCCTCCTGACGTAGAAGTTTTGACTTTTCTCTACTCAAATTTCACGATTTTTTTTAGGATCATGTGGGTATCTTGGAATCGTTTCGATGGTTTTGTGACGAGAACATCGTTCTTGGTCCTCCTGACATTTAGGGGTTGTGGTAGTGTCCTGGGGAGTTGAGCTCCGAGGTGTTGTCATCACAATTTTATCGTTGCAGTTCTGGAATACCTGAGTTCGCCGACATCGAAAATCTCTTTTATGCAGTTGGTGGTGAGATAACCTCGACGCCACCCAGTACTGGGGCAGGAGTTCGGGAGTATTGCCATAACTTGTATAACGGATGCTTTTCGAAGGTTGAGGTACATGATTTCCAAAGGTTTCTTGGCTATGTGTTGAAGGATGGATACAGTTGGATGTAGGATTTGTTAGTTTTGCGTGAGATATTATGCTTCCCCTGTATCCCCAGCACCTGATTGCATAACCAGAAAGTTTCGGGAGTTTATAAGTGGGAATTCAAGTAGCTCGTAGGATATCTTTCCAACGGACACATGATACGATATGGGATCTATCATATGTTTGTTCCGGCTTATCATGCAAGCCAAATCCTTGTTTTTGTGTGTGTTGTGGTATTCAAGTTGCTTTGAAGTCAGATGTGGATTCCATACCTTTTCTAAGTGGTGTTCTCATATTTCTATGTGAATACCTATCCTTCTTGATTATCGAGGTTGTCATGTCAATTCTTTCCAACCGGTGTGATTCTCTTCAAGATGATCCTATCATTTTTCCCATCTGTAAGATCAACTCAAAGTTTTCTCAACGGTGTTTGTTTCATTCGTCCCAAGTTGTCTTTGTTTTTCCCGCCCTCCCCCCCTTTTTCCTTCAAGGAATCAGAGGTCTTAATCAAGCATCCATTTTATTCATGCTAAGTCTCTTCATTCTTTTCCTTCAATGTTCTTATCCGGTGATTCTTCATGAAGATACTAATGAAACTTCAAGTTATCATTATTCGTTATTTTTCTTCTCAAGTGGATTCAATTCAAGCTTTGTTGATCATATTCCTTTCCTCGTTTTAAATGTTTTCTCATGCCGGCGCACTTCTTAATAATCCACCTCTCGTTATTCAATTGTTCCGGAGTGCTGTCTGAAATCTTTCTTACCCTTTATGCCATTCATTCAGTAGTTCTGGAGGCGATGTGTTGGTGATTTCGTCAAGTATCATCCAATCTTCCCAAGTTCATGTTCAATTCCTTTCATTTACAGTCGGAGTGCTGCCCAAATTATATCATTCTTATTCCTTCTCAATCTTGTTTTAACCGGAGTGTTGTCGTAATTGATTCTTTATAGTTCCTTGTACATCTCATTTCTACCAGAGTGCTTGCATGTACGTCTTATCCACTGCACCCCTTTTCTTTTGTCTTTCAACCTACAAGTTTCTCGTAATGTTCCTTGTTCCTCTTTTCTAACAGAATGTTCGCAATCTCGTTCATCTTCGTTATATTGTTTTCTCAAAACGCTTTTCCTCTCAAGGTTTGTGGTTTCATTCGTTTTTCCAAGAAGCAACTTTGTTTTACCTCTTCTCCTCCTCTTCCATTTCCCTCCGGTGCCATCCTAGATCTCGGGACGAGATCCTCTCGTAGTGGTGGAGTGTTGTGACGCCCCGAGACCGTTGCGCCAGGTGTCTTCCAGTTTTTCGCCGTCGTTGCCATGTCTTTCGTTTGCATGTTGCATCTTGTCATGTCATCATGTGCATTGCATCATCATGTTTTCGAAACTTGCATCCGTCACGGTCTCCTCGTTCTCTCCGTTGTCCGTTCAGAGTCCAGACACACTTGCACGCGCCCGCGGCACGTCCGAAATAGTATTTTATAAGTGGCCGAAAAATGTTCTTGGAATGGGTTGAAAGTTGGCATGCGGTGTTGTTATGTTCTAGGTAGGCCGTCTGCCAAGTTTCATCGCATTCGGAGTCCGTCTGATGCCCCAACGGATAACTATAGCGGCAGTATAGCTGGTCTATCGTCAGACATTTTTGGTCTCCAGAAACAGTCGCCGAGCTGCATTCATCCTCTTTCCTCCCAGTCCAGCCCATCTGCACAGCCCTCTAGCCCCACCTAGGCCTAACCTAATCCTCCACGCATCCAAAACCGTCCGATCGCAATCAGAGGACTCCAAATCACCCCCTAGACCCAAACCCTAGCCTCCCTGCTATATAAGGAAGGCCTAGACCACCAGATTTGGAAAACCCCCTCTCATTCCTCGTTTTCAGCGTCGAGCGAACCCATCTCGGCCACTTGGCACTGTGCCGCTTGCCAACCGCTGCCAGCGCTGCCGTTCTAGCCAACCAGGGCCGGCCACCTGTCCCCCTGCTTCCCTCCAGCCACCACGGCCCGTGGAGTTTGCGCCAGGCCCGCATGGGCCCCGATCTGGGCTCCGAAGCCCAAACTGCACCGCCCCTGCGCCCCGAGCTCCAGATCAAGAGAGGAGCTCCCGATCCGGATCCCCGTCCCTGCCTCGTGACCCTACCGGGTCAGCCTCGTCGGAGATCTGACCTCGTCGGAGATGAGTGGCTGCCGCCTTGTTCCTCTCCTCCTCCCTCTGGCTCTCCCGCTTCTTCCCCTCTCATGATCATTTCTCTCTCTCTCTCTCAGGAAGCCCCGCCACCGCATGGGGTCGCCACCGTCATCCTGCAGGTCCGCCGGAACACGCGCCACGTCGCCGGCGCTCATTCCCGCCGTCCCCGTGCCAGATCCGTTGAGCCGCCGCCTGGATCCGCCGCCCCGCGTCCATCCCCGTCGTCTGCCGGACCGCCCCGCCGCCGGAGCGCCACCCCGGCACCGGTGGCCGCCGTTCCTGCCTACTTGCGCGAGTGTGTGCGATTACACGCACGGCTCCCGTGCGTGGACCTCGGCCCACCGCTCGCGTTGACCGTGGTCCAGGACCAGCGCCTCCTCACCTCACGGCTGGCCCACAATAGCGCCCGGCCAGCCTCTCGACCGAGCTGGGCTTGGCCCATGGGTGAGGACGCGCCCACCCCTCTCCTATGCACTTTTGGGCCAGTTAGATTTGGCCCGCTTTTGTTTTTTTCCTTTCAGCGATTTTTCCTTTTTATCAAGAGGCTGCAGTTTACAGAAAAGTCCCTAAACTCTGTGCATATTAAAACTCGCAAACCATGCATCATATGTAAAAAACATTATATATGAAAAATGCTTAAAATTTCATCTGGTTTAATAATATGCCACTTTCATCTATGTTATAAATGTTTGAAATGTTGTTTGTTTAAATTTGCCTATTGCCATGCTAAAATGATTTATTTTTGTAACTAAATAACCGTAGCTCCAAATTTAATAAACTTTATATGTAAATGGGGTAGAAAAATGCCTAGTTTAACATGGTGCATTCATCTTGCGTGTTTAAAAACTCTAAAATATGGTTTAGGACAGAACAGTACCAAATCCATAAATTGCATATGAGGTTTTTCTGGAATTGTTGTTTGTTGTTTCCGGCCTCATTGAAACTTGCCTAGATAGGTAGTTCTAATATGCTTCACCTCTTGCCAAGTTTAATAACATTTAATATTGATGGGTACCTAAACGAGAGAGAACTAAATAAGTCACGTGGTGTTTCGTCAATATGCAACCGAGTTGCATATTGAGCTCCACTTAAGTTGTAGGATTGTTTGTGCATTTTGCCATGCCATGCCTCATTAAACCGGACATGCATCATACTTGGTTGCGCATCGTGCCATGTTTATGTGATGGTTGTTTACTATGTTGCTTGCTTCTTTCCGGGTTCCTTATCTCGTTAGCTTCGGTTTCGTTCCGGAGTTGTGAGGATTCGTTCGACTACGTTCGGTTGTCTTCTTCATGGACTCGTTCTTCTTCCTTGCGGGATCTCAGGCAAGATGACCATACCCTCGAAATCACTTCTATCTTTGCTTGCTAGTTGCTCGCTCTATTGCTATGTCGCGATATGTACCACTTGCTATATCATGCCTCCCATTTTGCCATGTCAAGCCTCTAACCATCCTTTCCTAGCAAACCGTTGTTTGGCTATGTTACCGCTTTTGCTCGGCCCCTCTTATAGCGTTACTAGTTGCAGGTGAAGATGAAGTTTGTTCCATGTTGGAACATGGATATTGTTGGGATATCATTATTATATCTTATTTACTTTCATGCATCTATATACTTGGTAAAGGGTGGAAGGCCTGGCCTTATGCCTGCTATTTTGTTCCACTCTTGCCACCCTAGTTTCCGTCATACCGGTGTTATGTTCCTTGATTTTGCGTTCCTTACGCGGTTGGGTCTTATGGGAACCCCTTGACAGTTCTCTTTGAATAAAACTCCTCCAGCAAGGCCCAACCTTGGTTTTACATTTTCCTAACAACCTATAACCTTCCCTTGGGTTTTCTCGAGCCCGAGGGTCATCTTTATTTTAACCCCCCCGGGCCAGTGCTTCTCTAAGTGTTGGTCTGAACTGGGCGATGTCCGGCGCCCCCTGGGCAACCAGGGTCTATGCCAACCCGATGTCTTGCCCATCCTGTGTGCCCTGAGAATGAGATATGTGCAGCTCCTATTGGGATTTGTCGGCACATTCGGGCGGCTTTGCTGGTCTTGTTTTACCATTGTCGAAATGTCTTGTAACCGGGATTCCGAGTCTGATCGGGTCTTCCTGGGAGAAGGAATATCCTTTGTTGACTATGAGAGCTTGTGATGGGCTAAGTTGGGAAACCCCTGCAGGGTTTGAACTTTCGAAAGCCGTGCCCGCGGTTATGGGCGGATGGGAATTTGTTAATGTCTGGTTGTAGAGAACTTGACACTTAACTTAATTAAAATGCATCAACCGCGTGTGTAGCCGTGATGGTCTCTTTCCGGCGGAGTCCGGGAAATGAACACGGTTCTTGTGTTATGCTTGAACGTAAGTAGCTTTCAGGATCACTTCTTGATCATTTCTAGCTTCTCGACCACTGCGTTGCTTCTCTTCTCGCTCTTATTTGCATATGTTAGCCACCATATATGCTAGTGCTTGCTGCAGCTCCACCTCACTACCGTTTCCTACCCATAAGCTTAAATAGTCTTGATCTCGCGGGTGTGAGATTGCTGAGTCCTCGTGACTCACAGATACTTCCAAACAGTTGCAGGTGCTGACGATACCAGTGCAGATGACGCAACCGAGCTCAAGTGGGAGCTCGATGAAGATCTCGATCGTTGTTTTGTTTCGTTTCCTGCTGATCAGTAGTGGAGCCCAGTTGGGACAATCAGGGATCTAGCATTTGGGGTTGTCTTCTTCTATTTTGGTTCCATAGTCGGACCTTGATTGTATTCTGGATGTTGTATGACTTATTTATGTTTTCTGTGAAGTGGCGATTGTAAGCCAACTCTTTATCTCTTTCTTATTCAGTACATGGGATTGTGTGAAGATTACCCTTCTTGCGACAAATCTACCATGCAGCTAGGCCTCTAAGTCGACACGTGGGAGATATAACCACATCGTGGGTGTTACAAGTTGGTAATTAGAGCCATACCCAACTTAGGAGCCCCCTGCTTGATCGAATCGCTGACGCTGTTGAGTCTAGAACAAAATGTTTTGAGTCTTAGGGTTATATATATCGAAGAGTAGGATTCTTTTTACTCCTCAGTCCCTTCGTCGCTCTGGTGAGGCCTCCTGACGTAGAAGTTCTGACTTTTCTCTCCTCAAATTTCACGAATTTTTTTAGGATCACGCGGGTATCTTGGAATCATTCCGATGGTTTTGTGACGAGAACATTGTTCTTGGTGCCTCGTGACATTTAGGGGTTGTGGCAGTGTCCCGGATTGAGCTCCGAGGTGTTGTCGTCACAATTCATCATTGCAGTTCTGGAATACCTGAGTTCGCCGACATCGAAAATCTCTTTTATGCAGTTGTTGGGGAGATAACCTTGACGCCACCCAGTACTGGGGCGGGAGTTCGGGTGTATTGCCATAACTTGTATAACGGATGCTTTTCGAAGGTTGAGGTACACGATTTCCGAAGGTTTCTTGGTTATGTGTTGAAGGATGGATACAGTTGGATGTAGGATTTGTTAGTTTCGGGTGAGATATTAAGCTTCCCCTGTATCCCTAGCACCTGATTGCATAACCAGAAAGTTTCGGGAGTTTATAAGTGGGAATTCAAGTAGCTCGTAGGATATCTTTCCAACGGACACATGATACGATATGGGATCTATTGTATGTTTGTTCCGGCTTATCCTGCAAGCCAAATCCTTGTTTTTTTGTGTTGTGGTATTCGAGTTGCATCGAAGTCAGATGTGGATTCCATACCTTTTCTAAGTGGTGTTCTCATATTGCTATGTGAATACCTATCCTTCTTGATCATCGAGGTTGTCATGTCAATTCTTTCCAGCCGGTGTGATTCTCTTCAAGATGATCCTATCATTTTTCCCATCTGTAAGATCAACTCAAAGTTTTCTCAACGGTGTTTGTTTCATTCGTCCCAAGTTGTCTTTGTTTTTCCCCCCCCCCCCCCCTTTTTCCTTCGAGTAATCAGAGGTCTTAATCAAGTATCCATTTTATTCATGCTAACTCTCTTCATTCTTTTCCTTCAATGTTCTTATCCGGTGATTCTTCATGAAGATACTAACAAAACTTCAAGTTATCATTATTCGTTCTTTTTCTTCTCCAGTTCATTCAATTCAAGCTTTGTTGATCATATTACTTTCCTCGTTTTAAATTTTTTCTCATGCCGGCGCACTTCTTAATAATCCACCTCTTGTTATTCAATTGTTCCGGAGTGCTGTTGAAATCTTTCTTACCCTTTGTGCCATTCTTTCAGTAGTTCTGGAGGCGATGTATTGGTGATTTCGTCAAGTATCATCCAATCTTCCCAAGTTCATGTTCAATTCCTTTCATTTACAGTCGGAGTGCTGCCCAAATTATATCATTCTTATTCCTTCTCTATCTTGTTTTAACCGGAGTGTTTTCGTAATTGATTCTTTATCGTTCCTTGTACATCTCGTTTCTACCGGAGTGCTTGCATGTACGTCTTATCCGCTGCACCCCTTTTCTTTTGTCTTTCAACCTACAAGTTTCTCGTAATGTTCCTTGTTCCTCTTTTCTAACAGAATGTTCGCAATCTCGTTCATCTTCGTTATATTCTTTTCTCAAAATATTTTTCCTCTCAAGGTTTTTGGTTTCATTCGTTTGTTCAAGAAGCAACTTTGTTTTACCTATTCTCTTCCTCTTCCGTTTCCCTCTGGTGCCATCCTAGATCTCGGGACGAGATCCTCTCGTAGTGGTGGAGTGTTGTGACGCCCTGAGACCGTTGCGCTAGGTGTCTTCCAGTTTTTCGCCGTCGTTGCCATGTCTTTCGTTTGCGTGTTGCATCTTGTCATGTCATCATGTGCATTGCATCATCATGTTTGTGAGTAGAGGAATGGCCTGGACGGCGATGGGAGTAGGGTGGGCCAGTGAGTCTTGCGCGATAGCACAGCCAGCCACGGGAGGTGGTAGCACGCGGTACCACCGGCGGTGGTTTGGGTGGCTAAAGCTTGCATATCCGAGATTGAAGAAGCAGCACAACCATTGGATGGACATCCGACGACACTGCTACTAGAATCGTGTGTTGACTATAAGTTGACAAAGCCTTCCGTACGCGTCAACTTAGTAGGCCCACAAGTGACTATCACATCTATGGCAGAGAACATATAGCCCATTTGCGATTTGTTATAATGTACAACCCATTTTTGAATTCTAATGGAATTTACTGCAGCCCATTTGCTGTTCGTTAAAATTACAACCCATTTTCTAGCTAGGACAACGGTTAATAATTTCAACCAATTGCTAAAAAAAACAACAAAACTTCCCACATTTTGAGGGGATCCGTAATATTTTTTATCCCGAAATTTCAAGTCAGATTAAATATAATTTCAAAATAAATTTGTATTAGGTAAAAATCCAACGAAATTTTGCGCGTGCAACAAGTAATGAAATTAAAATTTTAAAATCCAAAAATAGTAATTTTGAAACTAATCACCTGTTCGGCGTGTTTTTATATTTACAACCCATTTATTGTTTTTTAAATCCCATTTTATAATTACCTGTTCGGTGCGGAGAATATCAAGTCGACCTGGGTTGGGTATTCCGCAAAAAAATATAGCTGGGCTAGCCAGTTTCACCTTGAAAAATTAATATCCGGGCTGGATATTTGGTCGACATAAAATAATGCCTGGGCTAGACGGGCCACAGCTAGACCAGTTGATACCCTGCTCCTCTGAATAACAACAAAAAGATCGCTCAATAAAAACTCTACTCACACCTCAAAAAACAAATACTGCTCGAGCTACTGGCTCCCAGCTGTCGGCCGCTCCTTGTGCAATTCTCTCGTTTATTGACTATATAGTTTGACAATGGTGTGGGATCGTGATGTCAGGAAACCAGGAGGAAGCAAAAAAATATAATTGTATATAATAAGGAGGCACTTGCGTATGTACAACTATGGCCCTGGTGGGTCCCTACTGTCACCCTCTCCAAGTAAACTCATCTCCTGATTCCTCATGTTCGTTGACCATGTTGACAACACGAGACGATGGCACCACGGCAAGCGCAACAACTCAAAGGATGACGGAGAGGGCCTCATGGGCCCTATGGATGGTCTGATACAGCGCCTGCTGCTCATTCAGGAAGCCAGGATCATCGGACCCCTATGAGCACCTTCGAGAGACTAAGCCGGCATGAAACGGTAAGATGATGAGTTGGTCGGAAGATCATATGGTTTCACCTCTGGCCTACCCGAGTTGTCGTATAGGCTATGAATGAAACATAAGACGATGAACTTCTTAAGCCGAGAAACAACAGAAGAGGATGATCTTCTTAACATGCAAATCACTAGCATTAGATCAACATGCAAAAACAATACGAAGCATTATTCTCAGGAGGCACGGTGAATAGCTCGTTATGCCGCATGCCAATACATTCCAAGCTCAAGTTTGCAATCAAAATCACAAGGCCTGGTATTTCATAGACAACATTCAGAACAAACTCTTAAAATACCTTACATAATTCAACATTCATGATTATGCATCTCATCAGAGTCAATATTTACTTATGAATTGAACACATGAATAGGAAAAAAGATCGATGCTGCTCACGGCAAAGAGCGCCCCTTTACAAAATATCAAATCCATGTCTTCTGACTAACATCAATGAGCAAAATTTGACAAGGTTTTCCAATTCCAAAATATCAAATGATTTTCTTCTTGCTAACATCAATGATTAAACTTTAACAAGCTTTTCCCATTCAAAATATGTAATGCCTATGATTGTTGAATGGGCAGGGCTTGTGATCAGTTTGCACATTGAAATGGCACATGGAGCCGGATTAACTTGCTTATCTTTGTGTGCAGTTCCACTGAAATCAAACAATGTCTTGCGTAGCATGGTGGATTTTGTATTTATATGTTGCAAGGCCTTGAAGATATTGGTAGATCCATTCAAGTAGATATTCTGGTGGCTCAAGGTGACATCGAATGATTAGAGAACCATTCGATGTCTTGTGCATGATGAAGTATTATGGAGGACACGAACCATCTAAACATTTTTTGCAGTTCCACTGAAATCAAGCTGAGCATCCCTGTCTGCATAAATACAGAAAAGTGTGATGAATATAATAGTGGTACTAGTTGATTAAACATATGATCACACATATAATCATCTTCATTATCTTAACAGGAAAATATAACAATATAATAGGTTCAATTAAACATTTATTCAAAATGATACAACAATATATGTAGCACAACATAACAAAGCACGATCATGTGGATGAAGGCCGATACCGACCTCATTTGTTACAACTGCGTCGGCCACTGACTTGGTCATACCTTTCCTTGTGGAGTGAATTTTGCACTCCACATGTTGGTGAGTTTCCCTTGGTCTCTGCAGACTAGTCATGTCACTAGCATCTACTAATACTCTAAAGCTTCTCGATCATCCCTTGTGTAATGTAGCGCAAACAGTGACTGCTTCTTTCTACAAAGTGGAAAGATTAACTCGGCCCAATAATGCGACAATTTGCCTTAAACACATTGGCTCCTTTTGTGCAGTTCAACTAAAATCAAAGTCAAAATAGAACCGAGCAGAAGTTTTGATATCCCTGTATGCACAAATAGGTATAAAGTAAACAATTACTGAGAAATAACGGTTGATGACTTATACGTGTAGAAGAAAAAAACATCTACCTTATCTTAATGGGAAACAAAGTAGGAAAGTAGCAATTCTCCTACAGTGTTATTCATACTTATTAATGGAGACATTATCTTAACAATACCTTGGTTCAACATGTATAAAGAACGACAAAGCAAAAAGGTACCATTCCTAAAACAGTGTAACTGATTCATATTAATAGAGACATTATCTTAACAATACCTTGGTTAAACATGTAGAAAGAACTACAAAGTAGGATAATACCATTTGTAAAACACCGTAACTGATATATAATAACAGAGACATTATCTGAACAATACATTTGTTAAACATGTCCTCCCGCCGATCCCTAACAGAAATGGTACTCCCGCCGATCCCTAACATCCATATACATCGCTTAATTCTTGTACATAGTACCCCATTTATCTCACTTCATATTGTCTCCCACTCCTATGATATTCCTATCCTAGGAACAAAATGAGGCGGTACTAAGTTTGTGTGTGTGTAGGGAGAACAAGACATTGATGATGTGTATGAGTAGCCGCGAGAGTCGGCACTATGTGTGTGTGCACGCACACACACATAGACATGCATATCCATGTTTACGTAAAATTCTTACTTTCATCTCCATCTCCATCTCCATCTCCAATCATATTTGTCCAACTGGCACATTATTTACTTTATTAATTACGTAGCAATATTTACATACAACCATCACCTCTCATTTGCAGCCATCCGGACCACTGCCACGCCCACTCCTGACTGCCCTGGCCAACCCAAACCCTCTTCATCACCCCCTGCGTGCTTCCTACCCAAAATGGTTAGTGCCACATTCATGCCCGGCCAGAGTGGACGTGACCTCTCACTGCGCCAGCATTGAAGCGGCATGCTGGCCGAGAGAGCACCGCATGCGCCGCTTTCCGGTGCACAAGACCGTTCCACTTTCAAACATCACCACGACCGGCCACAACATGCATGTAAAAAAGTTCTTGGGAGTCTATGCTACAACTAGTTGTCCTCCCCCTCCTCGTCTATCTCTTCCAGTAGTGCTAGTACTCCATGCTGCCATCCATCGACAAGCAGGCGGGAAAGTTTGTGTATACTCAGTTTGCGGTGAGTGGCATGCCGAGCAATCGTGTGGGGTGGAGAAGGGTGAGACACGAACGCGATAAGTATGATTTAAACATTGGTTTTGCTCGATGGCGTGATCCAATGAAATGAAACTCTGGTTTCCAAAAGAACACTGTACTACATGAGGGGGAAGCGGATTCAACGAAGAGTGATGGTTTGCTTCTTCCATCCAACTAACTGCCGGGTCTACATGATTTGACTATTCATTGGTCACTATTACTGTGGTGGTAGAGCATCATAGAGCACCTGCACTCTTATTTATTTATTTATTCTGTGATAAAACTACTTTCTCCACTCTTACACCGGAGGAGTACGAAACGCGGCACCCCAGTGACTACATGGCCCACCTCCCACTATCACCATATTCCTTGGACATCATGCGACACCTCTGGTCCTTTTTTCTTTGCGTTTAACAAACACACTGTGGTATAGTAGTACTACGTAGCAGCCTACAGGCAAAGAAAAAATTACTATACACCAAAGTGTATAGACTATTTTTCCCCCGGATTTGCTATGGAGGAAATGCTGGGTAGTTATGCACATGCAAAGTACTCAATTCTCGCGAACAATTACTCCTCTCTCCATCTCTCTGGATGCAGGCTCACTAGATCTATCTGCATGTAGCTCTCTCTCTCTCTCTCTCTAGTTTTGCATGCATGCGATGCGACTCTCTCTGTGTGTGTGTGTGTGTGTGTGTGTGCAAGCATGCCTTAAGCATGGTTAATAATATAGCCGGTTGATGGATAACATGTTGCCATGTCATCTATAGCCAATGTAATAGTCAACATGTATAGTAATGGGCTACAAGAAAGTTCTACTCCCTCCATTCCCTTATACAAGAAAGTACTATTGCCTCGATTAATTGTTAGTGGCCTTGTATAGATGCAAAATGTATTTTTCGTAGTGGCCAATCTAATAGTCAACATATATAGTAATGGGCTACAAGAAAGTACTACATTTTACCACATGACCCACCATACACTCTCACATACTAACTACGTCCTGTTTTATTAGTCCCCTATGTAATTTATGATAATTTTTTACCAAAGAATTAACTGACAAATTGTTAGTGCATGTTAACAAAAATTATATCCTTGGATTCGTATTATGCAGGTAGTAGCTTCTTACAGCCCGTGCTACAACCGGCTGTAAATCTACAACCCGCTTCTCTTCTCTCTCCTCTTCTCTCTCATCCAACTTAGCAAAGATACAATATTTAAAGGTTTGCAACCCGCCTACGTCACCTTATTATACTTACTCTAAGGAAGGGACGAGGAATATGGGAGAGACATGGGAATTATTGTGGTTGCGCGTGCGGTAGTACTATTGGAAAGAGCAGCACAAATATGCTAAGGCGCAGACAATTGTGGAAAAGTGAGATTTTCTTAGGCTAGCCATAGTGGTGGTGTCTTAGAGCATGGTTAATAGTATAGCCAGTTGTTGGCTATATGAACGTGCCATGTCATCTCAAATTAGCATTATTAACAACTCATAAAATAGAGCTAGCTATAAGTTCATAACTTTTTTCAACCTTCTCTCTATGTCTTTCCTCCCATTAAATGCTTTTACCCAGGAGCACGCGTAGAGGTGGGCTCTTGCATGCGAGCCCACTCCTTCACTTTTTTCTCGTCTCTCTCATCCACATGGGTAAAAGTGCCATGTAAGCAGGCTTATACCCCACTATTGTACTTGCTCTTAGCCGTTATCATGCATTTGGGAATAGCAAACACGCTAATGTGGCAGAAAATTAAAGAAGAAAGGGAGGGTTAGAGTAACATAGGTAGATACTGTATTGTGTTAAATGTTATGATAGTTTATGTCATGCATGGTAATAAATATGATCATCTATAATACTACTCTATGATACTATGCACTATGAAGATAGTATCATACACTAGTATCATATGCATGATATTAGTATATGATACTCCCCACTATGAGTAGCCTTATACGCATACAAAAAAGGACCGGAGGGAGTATGAAGCTTTCAGATTTTGTTTCATGTATGTATCCTGACTCCAAGGTTGCCCCGTTACAACATTCCATCAAATACAAAGGAAAAATAACACGCATGCTGATGCATCTCAATGATTCACAGATCTTAGACAATTTTTACTTCACAACTAAAGACAAAAGTTGTGAGAGTGTGTACAAAAAAACTATTGATGCAGTCTCTAGGCCTTGAACCCTAAACAAGATTTAATTTCTTGGCTAGGTAGGACCCGTCGAAGGAAAGAAGCCTGGCACCCTCGGATCATACAATGCTGTTGTGTAGTTCCACTAAAATCGAGCTGAGCATCCCTGCTGGCAAAGATATTGAAGAAGTGTGATTAGTATAATAGTAGTGGCACTAGTTCATCTGACATAAACTCATCACAAATAGAAGCCAGCAAAAGTAGAGAAAGATCCACATGGAGATGGAGCTACATGGGGGAGCTGCGACAATGGAGCAAGCCAGCTCCAAAAGGAAGTTGTGCTACCTAGGACGTCAGGGTGTAGCTAGAAGGATGGTGGGAGGCAGCATCAGCCCATACTGTGGGGACCCCTGATCGGGACGCATTGACAGTGGGTTTTCTCCCTCGCTGCTACTGACCGCGTCTATGCAGAACATCCCCCCTTCCCTCGCTGGCGGGATCAGGCTGGATATGTGACCAGCGGTGTGGCCACCGTTGTTCTATGCGAGAGGGTGAGAAGAGAGCAACCCAAGCAAGCAGGCTTGTAGCTTAGGCTCCTGTTAGTGTATATATAGTGGAGCGGTTTTCTTTTTCTCCTGATATCAACCTTTTTTATATTGTGTACGTGTCATTGAAGAGTGAAATGATGGTTGCCGTCCGACCAACTTACTGTGTGATTTGACTACTCATATAGTCATATTACCGCGACCCCTGCACGTACTCCCCTACGTGTATGACCGTTCCTGAGTCTCACTTTTACTTATCTCTGTTTTCCTGCATGACACGTGGACCCGGATGCTGGATGTCCTTTTGGGGTTATGATCCTGAAAATGAGTACTAGGGGTACGAATGAGGGGTAGAGACTAGCTACGACGTAGGTGTGACACTCGGTGTTTAACGAGTTCAGGCCCCTCTCGGTGGAGGTAAAAGCCATATGTCTCGTGCCTTGAGGCTTGCTTTGATCAATGAGTATGGTTACACAGATTGTATGTTCCCAGCTATGGAGAGGTGTCGTGGGAAACCACGGCCACCTATGGGACCAATAGTCCCTTTTTGGTTTGGCAGGGGGATGGCACGTTGCACAAAGAGCGGAAAAGCATGGAACAACATGATAGAGATCAGACGGGCAGTTTTACCCAGGTTTGGGCCGTCATGAGGCGTAAAACCCTACTCCTGCTTTGGTCGATTGATTGTGGAAAAATGGTGGTGAGGGCAACATGCTTGCCCAGCAGGGTCGCCGTGGGGCGAGTTACGCGCGCATGAGTGTGTGGAGGTATGAATCCTCTAACCCCTTCTACGGTTGCCTTGGGCCTCCTTTTATAGATAGAAGGGGTCACCACAGTGGCAAATCAGTCATTATGCACTGACTAGATAGCAAACAGTGCTATCATACCTAACTCTGCAGGCTGACAGTGTGCATTAAATGCGCCTCTCAATGTCACATCTTAGCTTGCCCGGCAGGCTCTGCCAGGCTATTTTGCCAGCTTCGCACCTGCTCTCTCGACACATCGCAGGAAGGGTGTTGCTTGGAGACATTTTCTGTATAAAGTGGCTACCATGTGGCGAATAACAGCCACTTAGTCACCTTCGAGCTTGACACCATACTGATTGACGACTTGGGTCGTGATGAGGTGGTGCGGCGGAGTGGTTCTGCCTCCGTAAGCCCCGGCAGGCCTGCCAGGATGCCTCGAATGCTTGCTTCCGGGGGAACCCCGTCCTTGCTGGGCTTGCCTGCCCGGCAAGGGAGGCTTTTCCCTTAACAATGTCCTGCTTCTCTGGCTAGTCTTGATCTTCTTGATTCACATGTTGGTTCCTTCAAAGGGCTGGTCCCTCGCGCTCCAATATGATCTCGACGCTATAGTCTTGTTCTTGTGCCTGTGCACAGTCTGGGAAATAGACCCACGGGTTGTTTCACCAAAAGAAGCCCCCAGGTCTGTCCCGAACGCGCTTCTGGGAGTCGTCGGGGTAGGCCCTAATAAGTGCACAGGCAGGGGCATGGAAGTGGCTGCCCCCTTGAGATCTTCTTTGCTTCTTCATTAATCTTGAGTCTGGGCCAGTTTCCAGTTTTCCCGCGCGTCGTGTGCAATGTTATGGAAACCTCCAATCGTCGGCCCATTAAAGGGCCCAAAGATACGAAAGGCCTAGTATGGGCTGAAAGACGTCTATACATGGGCCGAAAATGAGACGGGTTGGTATTATACTGGACGACACACATGACATTGTTGGGCCGGTTTCGGGAACACCATAACGGGCCATGAGTTACCGAGCCGTAAAATGGTCTATATGCGAACATACCATTAACAGGATTTTCATGGGCCGGCCCCCTACCTTTTGACCAAGTCAAACTAGTCAGCCTTTGTAAGCTAAATGGGCCAGTGTTGGGCCGTCGGCCCGTCGCACATGTCAACATATTATAGGCGCTTATCTGAACCAATGACGAGCTGACACATGTTTCCTCCAGCCAATGAGAATTTTACACATGGAAAATCGCCATTGGTCGTTTCTGTTAATGGGTTATCGGATCCAAAACCAGACTTGATAACCTAACAGCGACCTGTTATGGTGGATGCCATGTGTCACTTACCCTTGACGAAAGCACTTCCATGACGCGTGATTTATCGTCATGGAAGTGCATAGTTCCGTGATGTTAATTTTGGTATTGTCATGGAACACTTCTACGACAGCACATGTATGACTATCTTGATTCTGTCATAAAATCATCATGGATGTACATGCATGACAGAAAACGTGACCTACTGTGACAAACACGTATCATCACAGAAGTGTATTTTTTTGTAGTGAATAGGGGAAGGAACAATTGGCAGAAATATACAAAGGCGTGTGTGGCTCGCATATTGGATCAAGAGTCTTGGATGGAAAAGCTTTCCGGCAAGGTTTCTACTGGCCCATGACCCTCCAGGATGCAATTGAGCTAGTCACCACATGTGAAGCCTGCCAATTCCACTCCAAGAACATCCATCAACTAGCCCAGACTCTCTAGACGATCCATTTATCCTGGCCATTTTCGATATGTGGGCTCGACATCTTGGGCCCCTTCCCCCTTGCTACCGACGGCTTTGAATTCTTGTATGCAATCGACAAGTTTACAAAGTGGCCAGAAGTGGAGCCTGCGAGGAAGGTAACCGCACAATCAGCTATCAAGTTCTTGAAAGGATTGGTGTGCCGTTTTGGAGTACCCGCCAGAGTAATCACTCACAATAGCACCCAGTTCACAAGCCGTGCCTTCATGCGATATGTTCAAACCCTCGGAAGCAAGGTTCCGTTCACTTCTATTGCTCATCCCAGGAGCAACAGAAAAGCTAAGACGATGAACGCTCAAGTGCTGCATGGGCTCAAGACAAGGACTTTTGATAAGTTGCAAAAGTGTGGCAGACGCTAGATCGACGAGCTGCCGGAGGTTCTTTGGTCCCTCTATATGACACCAAATCGAGCTACGAGCCAAACTCCCTTCTCCCTAGTGTATGGGGCAGAATCAGTGCTCCCCATAGAACTCATATATGGGTCACCTCGAGTATTTGCCTACGACGAAGTAGAGCAAGAGCAACACCAGCATGATGATGCAGTGCTCCTTGAGGAAGATCGTCTCTGGGCTGCTGTGCGTGGCGCATGCTACCAGCAAGCCTTGCGCCGCTATCATAGCCGCAGGGTCCATGCTTGGAGCCTTGAAGAAGGTGACCTTGTCCTTAAGCATGTTAAGTCTACCAAGGGTTCCAACAAGTTGCTGCCGAAGTGGGAAGGCCCTTACCAGGTAGCACGAGTCATCAGACCTCGCGCGGTCCGTATGGAGACCGAAGATGGCATAAAAAGAAGAAATCATGGAATATTGAGCATCTTCGCAAGTTCTACTCGTAAGGCGCGGATGCCGGGCCCAGCCCCGGCAACCACCCTTTTGTACAAGACTTGCCGATGCGCATGCAACCCTTTGTACAAAGCCAGGCACAGACCCTAAGCACAGATAATAAAACGAAGCGCTGGCACCCTAAAAACTTGCATGCATATTTAGTTAGCATAAATTTCCCATGATTGCTTAGAAGAGATCATATCCTGTATTGTTTTCCCTCTGTACTAATTACAGGGCCCCTACCGTGGAAATGGTCACGCAAAGGAGGAACGGAAACAAGCTGACATATCGATCCCCGACAAGCTAGACAAATAAGTTTTCTTTGAAATATCCATAACATGTCTCTTTAAAGGAAAAACTTGTGCATAGACAAACCTTGTCACCTTCAAAACATTTGTGCTCCCATACTTTGATTAGAAGAGTAGTTCGATCAGGCTGGTCACAGTGACATTTGACAGAGAAGGTTTGATAAGGAGCCGGTCCCCTTCCACGATCATGAGCCTACCAGGCCAAGCCTTGCGGCAACAACGGAAGGGGCCGGCAAGATAGCTTGCCGGAGAACCTTGTTTACTTAAAAGTATAAAGGAGTCACTCCTCTGCATGGATAAGATACATGCACAAGTACCCAGCGATCATGTCTTTTTTCATTAATATGCAGATAAAGAAGTACAAACCTTGTAGAGTAGAGAAATAGATGAAAAAGATTACATATTCAAGACTAAAGATTGGCAAGGTCCTACACATTTTAGATTGAAAAAATATAAGTGCCCTATAATCCCTTTCTTGTCTCTCTCCTCCTAGGGGCTATAGGGAGAGGCAAAGAGGGCAAAAGGAGCGCCTAGGAAGAAGCCTAGCCTAACCCTATCAGGGCCTCCGGGACGCAGCCTGACAAGATCGGGAGTGCACAGACGAAGGCAGGGGACGGAGAGAGCGGCTAGGCGATGCCCTGTTCACCGCCACCAGGGCCAGCAGGACGCGACATCATGGACACCGGTAGGAAAGACGAAGCAGGAGTCCACAGGGAAGCCTGCCGTGGTCTAGCTGGAAGGGTGCTAGAGGAGGCGGAGGCATCCACACCCAACACCCCAGCAAATCGCCTTGCCGGGGAGAAGACCCAGGTGCAGATGGTGGTGCCGCTACCCCCTGTTGATGGTGAAGGTGCCTCCGACGCTCAGCTAGAGTTAGAGTCGCCTTCCTCCCACTCGACACCGTCATGTTCTCCGATACTGTCCTCCTCATCATTTTCACTCGAGGAGGAGCTTTCATCGTCGGTTGAGCTCTTCATGCAGCAACCTAAGCGAGCACCCAAGCACCTGAAGACCTTGATGGAGAGCATATTAGCCTCCATTAGCTTGAAATGGAGAACGTGCCCCCCACTAGGCTATGGTCACGATCGAAGGTTTTCCAGCCACGCTAGAGGAGCATGACATAAGGAGCCGGGAACTCTACGTTCACCCGCATGCTGCTATTACAGCAGCCCCTCATGTGCAGCCTCAGTCTGGGCGGTTGTTCTTCCTGCATCACTCTTGCGAAAGGAGTTGGGAGCCTAAGACGACTACACGGAGGTCCGCGCAGCTGGACGATGAACTCCAATGGCTGGTTCCCAACATGGCAGTCATACATCTTTGAAAGGTAGCGAGTGCATTACATAAACCAAAAGGCATACATCTATAAGCATAAGTTCCAGAAGGACATGCCAAGGTGGTTTTCTCTTCATCAGGTTGTGAAACAGGCATTTCAGAAAATCTAGAATATCCATCAAGAAAGCAAAAGTGTGTGTGCTTAGATAGTCTTTCTAGCATTTGATCAATAAAAGGCAAAGGGTAAATGATCTTTTCTAGTTGCTTTATTGAATTTTCTAAAATCGATTACCATTCTATAGCCAGTAACAATTCTTTGTGGAATAAGTTCATTTTTATCATTAGGACAACAGTAATAGCTCCCTTCTTAGGGACACAATGAACAGGACTTACCCATCTACAATCATCTATGGGATAGATTATACCCGCTTCCAAAAGTTTTAGTATTTCAGTTCTTACCTCTTCTTTCATTTTAGGATTCAAACATTGTTGATGATCAACAATGGGTTTAGCATCAGGTTCCATATTAATCTTGTGCCAACAGGGAGTGGGACTAATGCCCTTAAGATCATCAAGAGTATATGCAATAGCAGCCCGGTGCTTCTTCAGAATTTTCAACAATCTTTCTTCTTCATGTTCTGAAAGGTTAGCACTAATAATAGCAGGATATATCTTTTTCTCATGAAGATAAGCATATTTCAAAGTGTCAGGCAATTGTTTTAATTCACACACAGGATCACCTTTAGGTGGAGGAGGACCTCCTAGAGTTTCAATAGGCAAATTGTGTTTACGTAGAGGTAATTGTTCAAAGAAGATCTTGTCAATTTCATTTCTTTCATGCATACACAAATTGTGTCATTTCTCATTTTCATGGTCTAGCAAATAATTTTCTAGTGGATCACTAGGAGGCATGGCAATAGAAGCAAGACCAATTATTTCATCCTTACTAGGTAATTCTTTCTTATGAGATTGTCTATTAAACTTAGAGAAATTAAATTCATGAGACTCATTGCCAAAGCTAACACCGACAGTTTGTTTATGACAATCTATAGAGGCATTGACAGTGTTAAAGAAATGTCTACCAAAGATAATGGGACAAATGTCAAGAAAATCAGTATGATATTTTATTTTGCCACAAAGACTTCAACATCTCTAACAATCCCAAGTGGTGTGATGGTGTCTCTATTAGCAAGTTTAATAGTAACATCTATGACTTCTATTTTAGCGGGTGCTATGTCATTCATAATTTCTTGGTATAAGGTAAAAGGAATAGCACTCACACTAGCACCTAAATCACATAAACCACGATAACAATGATCTCCTATTTTGACTAAGACAACGGGCATGCCAACAACGGGTCTATCTTTATCTTTTTCATCAGGTTTGGCAATTCTAGCAGCTTCATCATAGAAATAAATAACATGCCCATCTATGTTTTCTACCAGGAGATCTTTAACCATAGCAACACTAGGTTCTACTTTGATTTGCACAACAGGTTTTGGTTCTCTAATATTATATTTGCGAACCACACTTGAAACCTTAGCATGTTCCGTTATCCTAACAGGGAAAGGTGGTTTTTTGATATAAGTAGTAGGCACAACTGGATCAACATTGTAAATAATAGTTTCATCTTTAACTATGACCAGTTCTTTAATTTCTTCTTTAATATGGGGATGATATTTAAACCACTTCCCCTTAGGGAGATCAACATGAGTAGAAAAAGATTCACAAAGAGATGCTACTACCTCAGAGTCAAGTCCATATTTAGTGCCAAACTTTTGAAATGCATTGATATTCATAAAAGATTTAACACAATCAAATTCAAGCTTAATACCTGAGTCTTTACCTTCGTCGGGTTTCCAATCTTTAGAGTTGCTTTTAATTCTTTCTAAAATATCCCACCTGAATTAAATAGTCCTCTTCATAAAAGAACCAATACAAGAAGTATCAAGCATGTGGATTGATCATCACGAGAAAGTCAAGCATAAAAGTTCTGAATGATAATTTCTCTCGAGAGCTCATGATTGGGGCATGCATATAACATTGACTTAAGCCTCCCCCAAGCTATATCGGTACTTTCTCCTTCACGAGGCGAAAAATTATATATGTAATTCCGATCACGATGAACTAGATGCATAGGATAATTGTTTTGGTGAAACTCCAATTTCAATCGATTCTAATTCCAAGATCCAATATCATCGCATAGCCTATACCATTTCAATGCTTTTACCTTCAAAGATAAATGGAAAACCTTCTTCTTAGTTTCATCTCCGGATAAACCTGCAAGCTTAAGTAATCCACAAATTTCATCCACATATATCAAGTGCATATCAGGATGTTCAGTTCCAGCTCCTGCATAAGGATTAGCTAGCTGTTATTCTATCATACCCGAAAGAATTTCATAGCCAATATTTTCAGTAGGTGCAGTAGGTCGAGGGGTAACTAATTGTGGTTCTGGTCGAGGTGAAGGTACCCCAAACAAACCCCTCATAGGATGGTTCTCCATAGTAATAAGTGGCAATAAATTTTAGCACGTAATAATAATTTTTCCTTACCAAGAGCGCTTCACTCCCCAAAAATCGTGCCAGAAAAGAGCCTTGATGACCCATAAGTATAGGGGATCAATTGTAATTCTTTTGATAAGTAAGAGTGTCAAACCCAATGAGGAGCAGAAGGAAATGACAAGTGGTTTTCAGCAAGGTAATTTCTACAAGCACTAAAATTGTCGGTAACGAGTAGTTTGATAGCAAGGTAATTTGTAACGAGCAAGTAACGACAACAGTAAATAAAGTGCAGCAAGGTAGCCTAATCATCTTGTGGCAAAGGACATGCCAAAACAGTTTCTTATAATAAGCAGAGCGTTCCCGAGGGTACACGGGAATTTCATCTAGTCACTTTCATCATGTTGATTTGATTCATGTTCGCTACATTGATAATTTGATATGTGAGTGGACTGGTGCTTAGGTCTTGTTATTCCTTGAACAAACCTCCTACTTATGATTAACCACCTTGCAAGTATCCGCAACTACGATAAAAGTATTAAGATAAAATCCAACCATAGCATTAAACTTTTGGATCCAAATCAGCCCCTTACGAAGTAGCGCATAAACTAGGGTTTAAGCTTCTATCACTCTAGCAACCCATCATCTAATAACTGCCCCACAATTCATTCCCTTTGGGCCAAGTATGGTGAAGTGCCATGTAGTCGATTTTCACATGATACCACTAAGGGAATCACAACATACATATCATCAAAATATCAAGCTCATATCGAGTTCACATGATTACTTGCAACGTGACTTTTCCCATGACCTCATGAACAAAAGTAATGTAGCGAGCAAACCTCAAACGGTCCAATATCTGTGCTCAGGTGTCATCCCTGGATCAGTAATGCTGACACCACACAGTACTTGAAGGATTTATAACAGAGTAGCAATCACACACTTATTACATCGAGAGTCTCAAAAGAGAACTTATTACAATAAATATGGCTTGGAAGATAAGTGAGTCCATCAACTCCAACGACATCACTGAGTATAGAACCACGACCTAAAAGCACCTTACTCGTCGTCTGAAAAGTCTACAACATTAACGTTGCAGCCCGAAACGGGTCAGCACATGGAATATGCTGGCAATGTAACACATAGAGAGCAATGAAAGAATAAGGCTATACTACATGCATATTTGGCTGGTGGAAAGCTCTATGGTTACAGTTTTCTGGAAAGCCAATTTTTCCCTACTTCAAAGGAATAGAATTTATTTAACTATCATGGTGGTTGTTAAACATTGAGAATGGTTGACAGCATTCTCAATCCCAATTAAGCATCATCATTAAACAAAACCCAATAAAATTAATTTTAGAGTAACATGATGAGATTCACATGATAATCCACGTACTAGATACTCAAGATGTCCATAACCGGGGACACAGCTAACCATGATTAGTTTATACACTGTACAGAGGTTTGCACACTTTTACCCACAAGACTCGATCTCCTTCGTTGGATTTCTCGCACTACATGGAGTTTGAGAAACGGATGACCGAGACATAGTCTTTCAGAAGCGCTAGCACCTTACGAACGGGTAGACCGTACCAACCTACATCCCCTACATCTGCTAGTCTACCACTGTAAGAGTTCGCACGACTTAGTCAACTATGCTAGAGCCCATAGTAGCTTGTGGCTGCACACGGAAGTTTCTAGTATGAATAATTTCATGATCCCTTTGAGCCTGGGTGGCGGTCCATAAAAAAACAGGCAATAGCTGGAATACCTAGGTGCCTCAGTCCACCCAGATGTGTGTTAAAGTTGCCACCTTAGACAAACCTTTAATTTAACAATCTCACATCTGTCATGGATTTCACTCACCCAATCCACGTCTACTAGCATAGCATGGCATAATGAGGAAACATAGAGGTAACTCCCAAAGGTTTGATAATAACAGGTAATAGGCACTACCTCAACTACTTACCAAACCCAAAATTTAATTAGATCCTAATCATGCAATGTGTGAGGATCGATATAATGCAATAAAATTGGGTAATTGGAAGTATGATCAAAGTGTTACTTGCCTTGCTGATGATCCGTGAAACCTAGCGATTCGAAGTAGCAATCGGCGCACTTCGGGTACTCTATCCCAAACAAACAAGCATACAATAAGTACTCTTCTAATGCACAGGTAAAAATCGAATAAGAGATCTAACCAGAAAGTTCAACTTAAGAACTCCGGTTGGCAAAAAGAATCAAATCGAACAAAGCAACGAAAGACAAACGGCAAAAGAAATAAGCTTCGTTTACTAATCTGAAACTAGGGAAAATTTTACTGAGGCAAAAACTTGTTTGGGTTGGTTAAACGGAAAGAGGGTTTCGAGACGAAACTCCAGGTGCTTGAATCGCCTGATTCCGACAAATGAGTGAAAAGTTAAACTAAAACGAACTTCGGATCAGAAATCGCGATCAAAAAAATTGCGGATTTAATCCGAGAAAAAGAAAAACGACGAACAGGTTAACGAACGAACGTTTGTTAACAGGAACTAAACAAAAAACGCTTTCGTTAAAATGAACGGACAAGCGAACGCTCGCTAAATGAATAAACCAGAGAAAAACCGACCTATTTAATAAAAAAATGAAAACTAGGGATTTTTTTAAAATACCGAAACGGCTTTTTCTCAAAAACCGGGCGGCGGATACCTCGGCGGCGGCGCTCCGGCGAGACTCCGGAAAGGGGGCGGGTGGCGCGAGGCGGCGGGGCGGCGGCTCCGGGCGGCGTGCAGCGGCGGCAAGCGGCGCGGGGCGGCGGCAGGCGGCGGCCGGCGGCGCGGGCGGCGTGCGGCGGCGGCGCTGGGGGCATGCGGCGGCGGCGGCGGTGTGGGCTGCAAGGGGGGGTTATAAAGAAGCGGGGGGAGGCTACTTGGGGGAGGGGTCGGCCTCGGGAGGCGGAGTCCTCCCCAGACTCGGGCGGCGGCGGCGCTGGTCGGGACTCTGTCCCGACCCGGCGAGAGGCGGCGGCGGCGGCTGGCTGGGCCGGCCCTCTCGGCTGGGCCCTTGGCCCAGTCGGGCACGGGGTCTCTTAAAAAAACAATTTCGCTGCGACTAAAAAAATTCTAGAAAAATAAATAAAATTCTAAAAATGCCAAAACAAATTTTCTCCATCTAAATAAAATATTTAGAACAGGATGAAATTTTTTGGCTCTAAATGCAATTTTGAAAACGTGTAATTTTTCCTAAATTCAAATAAAATAGCAAATAAAACCAAAATAGAATCTTATTTTTTTTATTTAAACCCTCAATATTTCTTTATTTTGGGAAAGTCATCTTATTCCCTCTCTCATAATTTTCATAATAGAAATAATTGAAGATGAAATAAATAAAATCAAACGATCCTATTTTCAAAATTTGAGAAAACTCAAATATGAAAATAACGAAATCCCAAACTCTCTCCGAGGGTCCTTGAGTTGCGTAGAATTTCTAGGATCAACCAAAATGCAATGAAATACGATATGCAATGATGATCTAGTGTATAACATTCCAAATTGAAAATTTGGGATGTTACAAACCTACCCCCTTAAGATGAATCTCGCCCTCGAGATTCGGGTTGGCTAGAAAATAGGTGAGGGTGGTCCTTCAGCAAATCTTCCTCTTGTTCCCAGGTGGCTTCATATTCCGTGTGGTGGCTCCATTGAACTTTGCAAAACTTGATAACCTTGCTGCGGGTGACTCGGCTGGCATGCTCAAGGATCTTGACTGGTTTCTCCTCATAGGTCAAATCACCGTCCAACTGAATCGCTTCCAGCGGCACTGTATCTCTCAGCGGTATATCAACCATCTCTGCATGGCACTTCTTCAACTGGGAAACGTGGAACACGTCGTGAACTCCTGACAATCCTTCGGGTAATTCCAACTTGTAGGCTACGTCTCCCAGACGCTCCAAAACTTTGTATGGTCCTACAAAACGTGGCGCTAATTTTCCCTTAACTCCAGAGCGCTTAACTCCTCGAAGGGGAGATACTCGAAGGTAAACTCGGTCTTCGACTTCAGAAACTGTCTCCTTGCGTTTAGAATCTGCGTAGCTCTTCTACCTGGACTGGGCTACCTTGAGCCTATCGCGAATCAATTTTACTTTCTATTCAGACTCCTTAATCAGATCCGGTCCAAACAACTGACAGTCTCCAATTTCATCCCACGACAATGGGGTTCTGCACCTCCTTCCGTACAAGTCTTCGAAAGGGGCCATCTTCAAACTGGATTGATAACTATTGTTGTAAGAGAACTCTGCATACGGCAAATTCTCGTCCCAACTAGATCCGTAATCTAGCGCACAAGCTCTCAACATATCCTCCAAAATCTGATTGACTCTCT
Source organism: Triticum urartu (assembly GCF_003073215.2). Taxonomy (NCBI): domain Eukaryota; kingdom Viridiplantae; phylum Streptophyta; class Magnoliopsida; order Poales; family Poaceae; genus Triticum; species Triticum urartu. The sequence continues at coordinate 197,188,562 of NC_053025.1, forward strand.
CGGTCTGTCCATCTGTCTGCGGATGAAAAGCTGTACTGGACTCCAGCCTGGTACCCAAAGTTTCATGCAACTGATTCCAGAACTTTGAGGTAAACTAGGTTCCTCTATCTGACACAATGCTCCTTGGAACTCCATGCAGACATACGATCCTGGTCATGTATATCTTTGCCAACTTTGCACTGGTATAGGTAGTCTTTACTGGAATGAAATGAGCTACCTTTGTCAAACGATCGACTACAACCCAAATCGAATCATAGCTTGAACGAGTTCTGGGTAAACCCGTAATAAAATCCATGCCTAACTTATCCCACTTCCATTCGGGTATCGGCAATGGCTGTAGCAATCCTGCTGGCTTCTGATGCTCTACCTTTACTCTCTGACATACATCACAAACTGCTACATACTCCGCAATATCCTTCTTCATTCCGGTCCACCAGAAAATATCCTTCAAATCCAGATACATCTTGGTATTTCCTGGGTGAATCGAATAGGGTGAATCATGGGCCTCTTGCAGAATTAACTTCCTGATCTCCAAATCTTTAGGCACATAAACGCGGTCTTCAAACCATAAGGTATCATGCTCATCCTCACGAAATCCTTTAGCTTTTCCTTTGCTCATTTTCTCCTTAATAGATGCAATCTCCTTGTTAGTCTTCTGAGCTTCTCTGATCTTATCCATCAAAGTAGACTGAATCTCCATTGCGGCTACATAGCCTCTCGGAACTATTTCCAAACATAGCTCACGAAGATTTTCGGCTAACTCCATTGGTAAACCTCTCGTCATTAATGTGTTGACATGACTTTTACGGCTCAACGCGTCAGCTACTACGTTAGCCTTTCTGGGGTGATAATGCAATGTCATGTCATAATCCTTGATGAGCTCCAACCATCTCCTTTGTCTAAGATTCAACTCCTTCTGCGTGAAGATATACTTCAAATGCTTGTGATCCGTGTACACCTCACAATGATTTCAAATGAGAAAATGTCTCCAAGTCTTCAATGCATGCACTACTGCTGCTAACTCCAAATCATGCGTAGCATAATTCAACTCATGAGGATTAAGCTGTCGCGAGGCATAGGAAACAACTCTTCCTTCCTGCATAAGCACTGCTCCAAGTCCTCGACGTGAAGCGTCGCAATACACCTCATAATCCGTGGTCTGATCTGGCAAAATCAACACAGGTGATGTAACCAAACGTTTCTTCAACTCCTGGAAACTGGCGTCACATTCCTCGGTCCATATGAACTTTGTATCCTTCTTCAACAACTCCGTCATAGGTTTTGCAATCTTCGAGAAATTTTCAATGAATCTTCGGTAGAATCCTGCAAGTCCAAGAAAACTCCGGATCTCTCCAACTGTTGTTGGCACTTCCCAATTTGTCACAGTGTCAACCTTGGTGGGATCTACTGCTATACCTTCTCCACATATAACGTGTCCGAGAAATCCAACTTCCTTCAACCAAAACTCACATTTGCTAAACTTGGCATATAACTGATGTTCTCTGAGCTTTCCAAGTACCAAACGCAAATGCTCCTTATGCTCCTCTTCGTTCTTCGAATATACCAGGATATCATCGATGAACACTACAACGAACTTATCCAGAAACTCCATAAACACCTTGTTCATCATGTTCATAAAATATGCAGGGGCGTTAGTCGGACCAAATGACATAACGGTATACTCGTACAGCCCATTCCTGGTGGTAAAAGTTGTCTTGGGTATATCCTGTTCTCGAATCTTCAACTGGTGGTACCCTTATCGCAGATCGATCTTGGAAAATACCTTAGCTCCTTGCAATCGATCAAACAGATCATTGATCATCGGTAGTGGGTACTTGTTCTTGACGGTTACTTCATTCAATCCTCGATAATCAACAACCATCCTTAACGATCCATCCTTCTTCTCCACTAGAAGTACTGGCGATCCCCAAGGTGAAGAACTTGGGCGAATATGTTCTTTATCCAGTAACTCCTTAATCTGCTTCTTAATCTCTTCCAAATCCTTTGTGGGCATCCTATATGGTCTCTTAGATATTGGCCCTATGTCTCGCAAAAGATCAATCAAAAACTCAATATCTCTATCTGGTGGCATGCCTGGCAACTCTTCTGGAAATACATCAGGGAAATCTTTCACCACTGGTACTTCCTCCTGCACAAGTCCTGTTAAGCAATTTACTTGAGTCCTTTTCGGCACATGCCAGGATACATACTTGATCGTTCTTCCTTCTGGCGTGGTAAGAAAAATTGACTTACTGGCACATTCAATATTCCCTTCATAGTTTGATAACCAATCCATGCCTAATATCACATCCAATCCTTGAGATTCCAATACTATTAGGTCTGAGGGGAATACGTAGTTACCAATCCTTAATGGTAACCGATCACACCATAGACTAGCCATATACTCTGCTCCAGGCGAGGTTACTAACATGGGTGATCTAAGGGCTTGGGTTGGCAGTTTATACTTATCCACAAATCCCCTTGATATGTATGAATGCGATGCACCAGTATCAAAAAGAACGAGTGCAGTAAATGACTTAACCAAAAACTTACCTATTACTGCATCGGGCTGGGCTTCAACTTCCTCCACATTTATGTGGTTCACCTGTCCCCTGTTAAAAGGGTTCGGCTTCTTCCCAGAGCTTCCATTGCCATTTCCATTTGGGGCTTCAAGACATTCATTGGCATAATGTCCGGTCTTCTGGAACTTAAAGCAAGTGACTTGGCTCAGGTCTCTCTTGGCTGGGGTTGATGGGTTTGTACGGTTCTGGCCGTTGCTTCCTCCATTCCCATTACCAGTCTTGGTGCCATTATGATTGTGCGAGCTACCTCCTCCATGGGTATGCTCAAAATGTCCTCCCGGTCTAGGGGTAAAACATGGCTTCTGCTGAGCTCCAGAATTGTACTTCCCTTGTCCATACTTCCTCTTACGGTTCTCAATTTGCTGCTGCTTCCCTTCAATCATGAGAGCACGATCTACCAACTCCTGGTAGTTGTTGAAGGTTGCTACCACCAACTGCATGCTCAACTCATCATTCAGTCCTTCCAGAAACTTCTCCTGCTTAGCCACATCCGTGGCAACGTCATCTGGGGCATAACGTGCTAGCTTACTAAAATCCTCCACATACTGGCCAACTGTCCTTCCTCCTTGGCGCAAATTACGAAACTCTTGCTTCTTCATGGCCATAGCTCCTGCTGAAACATGGGCAGTACGGAAAGTCTGCTGGAACTGGTCCCATGTGATAGTGTCGAGAGGGAAAGTGGTTGTGAAATTCTCCCACCATGATGCTGCGGGTCCTTCAAGCTGATTTGCGGCAAACTTCACCTTTTCCGCATCTGTGCATCCTGCCGTGGTCAACTCCCTTGCTGTCTTGCAGAGCCAATCATTTTCTACTATCGGCTCGGTGCTACTGGAAAACACTGGCGGATTCAGCCTAAGAAAACGGGCTAAGTGATCAACAGGTGGTGGTGGTGGTGGGTTGTTGTTGTTGTTCCCCTAATTCTGATTCTGGACTAGCAACTGCATCAATGTGTTCTGCTGCTGGATCAACTGAGTGAGATCCGGTGGTAAGGTAAATTCGGGGTCACGTCTCGGAGGCATCTGAGGGTTTAGAAAGGATGAGATTTAAGAATAGAGAGGGGTCTAGAGAGAAAACACTACCCATATGCTCATGAGGCAAAAGCAAACAATTCACTTCGTTCAATCAATCAATCAAACAATGGCATACAATCGTTCTAACTATCGCAAAAGTGCTCGGACTACTATATTTACATGGTGGACTACTACTACTGATGGGATGGTCTACTAGAAATATTCTTTGGTTGCAGACTCCATGATATCTGCTCCAGCTTCATCAACATAGTCATCATCACTATCATCTGGATCCGAGTCGGTGTCGTCGATGATGATGTAGTCTTCCGGGCGAATCTCCTTGGGTTCTTCGTCTTCTTCTACTGGCATAGGGCCTCCCATAAATATTCCGATCTTCATTGTTAAGTCGGCATTCTTGTCCACTAATACTTCGATTTCTTCTTCATAATCTTCATGTGTAGCCTTGAGTTCTTCCTCCAGTTCCTTGATCCTTGTCCTTGCCTTCTTCAGATCCATCATGTCGGCGCACATCTGGTTCTCCTGACGTCGAATGTGCTGGTTTAACTCCTGGATAAAAGCTGCAATTGATCTATCCTTCCTAGTGGTGATCATCTCCCAGTGTTCATCTCGGCGCCCACAAATCTGGTAGATAGTATCCTTGAGATAATGCAGTAAACTTCTCCAATGCGTCCCATGGCGGTGTGAGCTGCCATGCTCTTTCCTAGACTCCAGGTTGGTGCATCAAAGGAAAACTCGATGGGCTCAGTGACTGGCATGAACGTCCTTCCTGGAACTTGAACTTGAATCATCCAGCGCTCCTCTTCAGGTAAAGTGGCGTTGTAGGTTCCGGTGAAGCTTGGTACTCCTATGTTCAGGTATCTAGTGACTTCCTTCAAGTGACGTCCAAAGGGTGTATCTTCATCCGGTTGCGTGAACTTGTTCCTTGCATCCGCCATCCTAAAAGAGTAGAAAAGATGAGGAGTCAGAATGAGAACAGAGAGTGGTGATCTAGGGCTTTAGCTTAGTGGTCGTGTCCTACAGTCACCGTGTGCTCTGATACCATCTTGTAGCGACCATACCTCAAACGGTCCAATCTCTGTGCTCAGGTGTCATGTCTGGATCAGTAATGCTGACACCACACAGTACTTGAAGGATTTATAACAGAGTAGCAATCACACACTTATTACATCGAGAGTCTCAAAAGAGAACTTATTACAATAAATATGGCTTAAGGCCATCTAATAACGATAACAACGGAAGGCTTGGAAGATAAGTGAGTCCATCAACTCCAACGGCATCACTGAGTATAGAACCACGACCTAAAAGCACCTTACTCGTCGTCTGAAAAGTCTGCAACATTAACGTTGCAGCCCGAAATGGGTCAGCACATGGAATATGCTGGCAATGTAACACATAGAGAGCAATGAAATAATAAGGCTATACTACATGCATATTTGGCTGGTGGAAAGCTCTATGGTTACAGTTTTACATAAAGCCAATTTTTCCCTACTTCAAAGGAATAGAATTTATTTAACTATCATGGTGGTTGTTAAACATTGAGAATGGTTGACAGCATTCTCAATCCCAATTAAGCATCATCATTAAACAAAACCCAACAAAATTAATTTTAGAGTAACAAGATGAGATTCACATGATAATGCAGGTACTAGATACTCAAGATGTCCATAACCGGGGACACGGCTAACCATGATTAGTTTATACACTCTGCAGAGGTTTGCGCACTTTTACCCACAAGACTCGATCTCCTCCGTTGGATTTCTCGCACTACATGGTGTTTGAGAAATGGATGACCGAGACATAGTCTTTCAGAAGCGCTAGCACCTTACGAACGGGTAGACCGTACCAACCTACATCCCCTACATCTGCTAGTCTACCACTGTAAGAGTCCGCACAACTTATTCAACTATGCTAGAGCCCATAGTAGCTTGTGGCTGCACACGGAAGTTTCTAGTATGAATAATCTCATGATCCCTTTGAGCCTGGGTGGCGGTCCATAAAAAAATAGGCAATCGCGGTAATACCCAGGTGCCTCAATCCACCCAGATGTGTGTTAAAGTTGCCACCTTAGATAAACCTTTAATTTAACAATCTCACGTCTGTCATGGATTTCACTCACCTAATCCATGTCTACTAGCATAGCATGACATAATGAGCAAACGTAGAAGTAACTCCCAAAGGTTTGATAATAACAGGTAATAGGCACTACCTCAACTACTTCCCAAACCCACAATTTAATTAGATCCTAATCATGCAATGTGTGAGGATTGATCTAATGCAATAAAACTTGGTAATGGGAAGTATGATCAAAGTGTTACTTGCCTTGCTGATGATCCGTGAAACCTAGCGATTCAAAGTAGCAAGCGGCGCACTCCGGGTACTCTATCGCAAACAAACAAGCATACAATAAGTAATCTTCTAATGCACAGGTAAAACTCGAATAAGATATCTAACCAGAAAGTTCAACTTCAGAACTCCGGTTGGCAAAAAGAATCAAATCAAACGAAGCAATGAAAGACAAACGGCAAAAGAAATAAGCTTCGTTTACTAATCTGAAACTAGGGCAAATCTTAATGAGGCAAAAACTTGTTTGGGTTGGTTAAACGGAAAGAGGGTTTCAAGATGAAACTCCAGGCGCTTGAATCGCCTGATTCTGACAAACGAGCGAAAAGTTAAACTAAAACGAACTTCGGATCAGAAATCGTGATCAGAAAAATCGCAGATTTAATCTGAGAAAAAGAAAAACGACGAACAGGTTAAGGAACAGACGTTCGTTAACAGCAACTAAACGAAAAACACGTTCATTAAAACGAACTGACAAGCGAACGCTCGCTAAATAAATAAACCAGAGAAAAACCGATCTATTTAATAAAAAAACGAAACGGCTTTTTCTCAAAAACCGGGCGGCGGCTACCTCGGCGGCGGCGCTCCGGTGAGACTCCGGCAGGGCGGCGGGTGGCGCGAGGCGGAGGGTCGGCGGCTCCGGTCGGCGTGCAGCGGCGGCAAGCGGCGGGGGCGGCGGCAGCAGGCGGCGCATGCGGCGTGCGGCGGCGGCGCTGGGGGCGTGCGGCGGCGGCGGCGGTGTGGGCTGCAGGGGGCTTATAAAGGGGCGGGGAGATGCGACTTGGGGGAGGGGTCGGCCTCGGGAGGCGGAGTCCTCCCCGGACTCGGGCGGTGGCGGCGCTGGTCGGGACTAGGTCCCGACCCAGCGAGAGGCGGCGGCGGCTGGCTAGGCCGACCCGCTCGGCTGGGCCCTTGGCCCAGTCGGGCGCGGGGTCTCTCTTTTTTTAAAAACAATTTTGCTGCGACTAAAAAAATTCTTGAAAAATAAATAAAATTCTAAAAATGCCAAAACAAATTTTCTCCGTCTAAATAAAATATTTAGAACATGATGAACATTTCTTGGCTCTAAATGCAATTTTGAAAACGTGCAATTTTTCCTAAATTCAAATGAAATAGCAAATAAAACCAAAATAAAATCTTATTTGATTTTTTATTTAAACCCTCAATATTTCTTTATTTTGGGAAAGTCATCTTATTCCCTCTCTCATAATTTTCATAATAGAAATAATTGAAGATGAAATAAATAAAATCAAACGATCCTATTTTCAAAATTTGAGAAAACTCAAATATGAAAATAACGAAATCCCCAACTCTCTCCGAGGGTCCTTGAGTTGCGTAGAATTTCTAGGATCAACCAAAATGCAATGAAATATGATATGCAATGATGATCTAGTGTATAACATTCCAAATTGAAAATTTGGGATGTTACAAGTAACTACTCACAAATGATAATCATGCTCAAGATCAAAGGGGTATTAAATAGCATAATGGATTTGAACATATAATCTTCCACGAAATAAACCATGTAGTAATAAACTAAAAGATGTAATCAACACTACTAGTCACCGACTGGTACCAATCTGAGGTTCCGGTACAAAGATTGAACAAAAGAGATGAACTAGGGTTTGAGAGGAGATGGTGCTGTTGAAGATGTTCATGAAGATTAGCCTCCCAAACATGAGACGGTTGTTGGTGATGATGATGACGATCATTTCCCCCTGCGGGAGGAAGTTCCCCCGACGGAATCGCTCCACCGGAGGGCAAAAGTGCTCCTGCCCAAGTTCTGCCTCGAGACAGCGACGCTCCATCCCGAAAGTTCTCTCCTTATTTTTTCTAGGTCAAAATGAATTATATACCATAAGATGGGCACCGGAGGTGGGCCGAGGAGGGCAGAATCCACTAGGGCGCGCCTGAGCTGCCTGGCGCGCCCAGGTGGGTTGTGCCCAGCTGGTGGGCCCCCTCTGGTAGTCATTTGCTCCATTATTTCTCATATATTCCAAAACAATTCTCCGTAAATTTTTAGCTCATTTGGAGATGTGTAGAATAGGTGACTCTGATGTAGCTTTTTTAGGTCTAGTATTCCAGCTGACGACATTCTCCCTGTTTGTGTAAACCTTGCATATTATGAGAGAAAAGGCATTAGAAATACTCAATAAAGCATTATTATTAATAAAAACATTATAAATAACAATAGGAAAACATGATGCAAAATGGACATACCAGGGAGAGCCGCCGTGGAGATGTTGCCCGCGGCGCCGGCTTTGAGGTAGCAGTGCCATGGGACTGTGGGATTGAGCACCATCAGCATCGAGAGGTCGAGTTAAGGAGAAGGTGCAATGCAATGAGTGTACAACCTCTTTGGTAGCGCTAAGTAGGCCTCGGCTTCATCCGAGGAGTAGGTGTGGATATTGCGGTTCTAGTGGAGCAGGTTAAGGTGGCGCTGTGGGCATGGATCAACCGCGATAGACGAGGAGATTGTCAGAGAACCTCCTTGGAGGTGGAGGATGGGGCAGCTGAACCGGCGGGACGACGAGATCGATGAATGATCCTCACCCGGGGCGGTGGATGAGGGACGTTGAGCTATTGCGGTGGACGACATCATCAGGGAAGAGGCTCCGGCTAGGCAGCGGTGGGGTGGTGGAGGAAGCAGGGTGGGGTTTTGCAGCTAGAGTAGAGAGGTTATGGCAGCATGGGATTTCGAATGGCGAAAAGGAGGTGATGGGAGGGGGGAACCATGACTTAGGGACGCATTTGTCCAAACTGTAGGGTGTGTTACAACAGTACCCCCACCAATTGGAACTAGCGGCCCTTTCGGCTCAGGGTTAGAAGGGGGGTTTCGCGTGTCAGGATTTGGCAGCTGGAGGCAGTTTTCTGTGTGTTGTAATTTCATGATAGCAAGGCGTGGGTTGTGAAGGCGCGATTTTTCAGAGCACAAAGAGACAAAGCAATATCAGAATTTTTGTGATAACAAGGCGTGGGTCGAAATTTAGGGACAAGCCTAACATGTAATAATGTACGTACCAAATCAATTCGCACTTCCCTCAACGAAAAAAACAATAAAAAATAAAACTATTCGCACCATGCAAAGGGAGAGCCTTGTCCCGTTTTACTGTACGAATGCTATTTAAAGCTATGAATCCATGTTATGTCCAATTAAATTTTTTTGCTGGCTGTATAATGCATGTAACCTACTCATAAGAACATTTTAGTGCATTCCAAATGTCTATACTACCATTGCAATTCGAACTAAATTTGAATTTGTTTCTCTATTTGAATAAGAATCTACAATCATGATTGTTGCCAAGTTAAACCATCATTTGTATATTATCTTAACAACACACCACATGATTACCATAGAGTTAGCTATGAACTATTTGTACTATATGAACTCGAATTCAAAATTTTGAATACACTTGATGTTGATTCCAAATAATAGTACATTTGATGTACTAACTAGATCTTCATAATCTAAACCATGTTCCATACGTAAACTGTGTTTATCACACAAAGTATAGTGCTACGCCCCCTACATTGCGACAAGTATTTCGCCCTGAGCTACAAAAGCCAAACATTATCACAAATTCAAATATATGTTCTATATATTATATGTAGTATAACATGTTCATAACCACACCATGTGTGTCACCATTATATTCATGCATGTGTTGGCTTAAAACACTATGATCTCTTGTTCAAATATCCAAATCCTCTTTTATAATGAATTATGATCTATGTTCGTCTTTTACACCCACCTAATTCTCGTATCTTTGTAGCTACGCTAACTTTCTCTCATGCATGCACACGCCCTCCTCCCTCTCACCCTCCCTCGGCATTATGCAGCTCCATCGCGCACATTCATTAATTCTCTTTAGGCTGTTCACCCATGGTGTGTGTACGCCCGCAGCTCCTTCTTTCTGGCACACACCGATCGATATACCTCTCTAGCTAGGTGTGCTTACCACAAACACAAGCTTTCCCTCTTCTCTTCTCACCGTCCATACCCCCATCTGTCTAATACGATTCCATGCATGTGCACACCCCCGACTCTCTTTTCATCGATCTCATACTCGCACACTCCTCCCCCTCGATATAGTAGGCCTCTCTCACCACTTCCTAGCCACATCCCTCTCGCTATCCTTCTCTCTAGGAATTATTTTCTTCTAACACATGCATGCATGTATGTCGATCGATCTCCCTACATATACCTAGGTCAATTATAACTCTTTTTCCCCATGAACCGATCGATGTACCTCACAAGTTATGTCTCTCCCTTTCTCCAACACAGGACGATGGATCTTCCTATGTATTTACGTCTTATTACCATAGCTATATCGTCCCCCTCATCATTCGTGCATGCCTCCTGACCCATCTCTCACACGCACGTGCACAGACATGCAGGCATCCCCTCTCTTATTGATATTGTAGTCGTGCCCTTTGTTCGTCTAGCAGGCTTCTCCCACCATTTGTGAGAAGCAACTCCAACACCAACCCTCCGACAATCTAGCTCTATCTCTCTCTCCCAACCTTATTCGTCTCCTACACATATGCATGGATGCCGATCTATCTCCCGCAATACATAGGTAGGTCTCTCTCCTTCTCCACACATATACCAGTCGTTCTACCTCTATAGTTAGGCCTCTGCCCCCCCACACACACAGATAGTCGAACGCTATAGGTAGGTCACTACAAGAAATATGTCAATTTGTGACCTTCTCAGTGACCTAGGAAGAAATGGTCGGAAATCTATGACCATTTGGGACCAATTGGTCATAAGCTGTTCAGGGGGCTCCAAACCCTAAACCATAACGACCATTTTGGTCAGAAAGGTCGTAAAGCAGACAACACTGGTCTGCTACCCTTGTTCTAGCTAATCATGACCAATATAGATGGTCATAGCCTTGTAAATTTTGGTGCATTGCTATGACTAGGCACCACCTCATCAGTTTTACCTATGTGTCATGTCCATGTGTTAATTTTTGCCATAGGTTGTGAAGCAGCCTACATTTTAGTCATGCCCAAAATTCTCATAAAATCTTTGGATCATATCTTCCTCAAATATGTCAAAAACCTTCCTTGCATAGTTCAAAAATAATTCAAGAATATTCATTTTCCTATGGTGTTCAGAATAGCACATTGTGAAGAAAAGTGCTATTTACAGTTGAGTCCCCCTCCCGGGCCAGCGTGGGGCGGCTACATATGTGAGTCCCCCTCCTCCTTCCTCTGGGCCCGTGTCCCGGTGCTAGCAAGGGTTTGGTCTTGTAGGGGTTTGATTCACAACATGGACGCGTGATTTACGGTCTGAGAGTTTAGAACTCCTGCTGAATCTAGTCCCTTTGTCAGGCAGTTTTTTTTGGGATGGCACGTTTGTGGATAACAGTGTTGGGGATGTGCTTTGCATACTCTTGTGAACTAGGGTGTGGGTCTTCGTATCTAGTACTTCAGGGTACTGATTCATGTTCTTATAAAATCTCAAAGCAAATTGAGTAGGGTGTGAAGAACTTCTGCTTAGGTCTAGTGTACGATAGAGAAAAACATGCACAATCTCACAACAGATGAGCCTCAAAGTGTAGTGCCATAACCACACAACAATTGTGGTGACTCTACTTAGCTATGGCGATTCATCCGGATTATGTGATGAATATAGAGATACTTATTGAGGTTGGATGCTGATTATCTACTAGAACTAAGAAGAGATGTACCTTGTAGTAGAATTGGTAGTGATAGAGTTGGTGAATCTATGTGATGTAGAGAAACACTAAGATCATGCAGAAAATATATTAGTTTTGCTAATACTTACGACTAAATTAAAGTGTGCTTATTTGAAGGTGAAACACTTGTGCATACTGATTTGTGTCCTTTGTGGTTTGGGAAAAGGAAATAGAAAGTTGTGGTTATTGTATAATGTATATTTTTCTGCAAGCTCTAATCCTTCTATGGACCGTTCAAACCATGCAACATATTTCAGCTTTGGTCAACCTTGTTTCCTTTATTTTTATAATATATATTCCGTGTTTGATGAGTTTTATCGGTCCAAGGCTGATCGTCCCCTCCTCCCTCCGTGAGAAGGATGACTTGGGCATCCCTGGGCATCTCAACCACCAAGGTCACCAGATCCGGTCCTCATCACCAAGATTGGTACTACCCCTCCATCGGTAATCTTCTCTATAAAATTTAATTTAGTATACTTCTGTAAGTTTCTTGGTCAACTCTGGAATAAAATATACTCTAGTTGAACTTGCAATGTAATATAGGAGTAGTATTACAACAAAAAAATCCGCAATTCACAAGTCATCAACGCTCGACGAATTAAATGATCATCTGAAATCTCTTTAGCTTTAGGTGAATTTGCATGCACAGATAGGTTCATGCGTAGTAGTTGTCCCTGATGGTTTTTGTTCTTCCGCGTTTCCATTTCTCTGAAACAAATCGTCCTGGTTTATGCATTATAGGTCTGAAGCATGAGTAGGCAGGTGCTCCTGCGGCCAAAGGAGAGGAGGAGGCCAACATCCAGCACCAACTTGGTTAAACTCTGCATCAGTTTTTACGTTTCATTCCATGACATGAATGAAATTTGAGAAAACCATGTGTGTGCATTACATTTGACTGGACCTTTTGGGGTTTCTCTTCATGTTTGTCTAACCAAGGCGTAGGCTGTATGCACGAGGTGCATTACCAATTGCTAGCTTTTTTGCAACTACCTAAGATGGATAAGTGTTCAACGAAAGTACTTTTGTGTTTGTGTTGCGCAACAATGAACTATTTACCCTATGTAGTCGAGCAATTAGTATCCATACATGCCCAGTGCATGGCTAAATCATGAGTTTTATTTTTAAACACTTCCCCATGCTGTAACTATTGTAATTGCCAAGTGTGAATTTTGTACATGAGGTGTGTGTTATTCTCCTTCTTATAGTAATTTCCAGTAGCCTGCTTGTTATGTGGAGTGCATTTGCCATGTGTATCTGAAGTGATCAACACCTACTATTTATGGAGACTAAAATGGTCTGGACCTGGAATTTCAATTTTACTTTCATTTTTGGTGTTAGGCTATCGATAAATTAGTGTTGGTACCATGAAGCTTGAACTGTTATTTTCTTTTGTTAAATGAACTACTGCCTTGGCGCATATATGTATCTTCATGAGTCGCAATACTCCTGACATGTAAGACTTGAGCACACCAACAAAATTGATGGTGACTCTGTCCTCGGTGCCGCTCTTTATTCCAGTGGTGCGCCCCCTCCCTGTTCTCCCACCTCCCCCAATGGTATTTTGTTTTGAGTCCGTTATAAATTGTCATTCTTAATGATTTGTGTAAAATTAGTGTAGAACATATGTCTTGTTATCTTAAATCATTCATGCCGTGCTCAATGAACCATCTAAGATTGAATCATTTTCTGCAATTAACATCTAGAACCATTCTGGCAGTATTTGTATTCATGCAATAACTATGTGTTCTTGTCTCTTGTGTTGTTTCTGTGAGCTAGTCCTTGTGGTATTGTTACATGTTACATGTAGAGATGCTTCATGATTTAGTCCATAACTGCTTTCTATATTTGTTTTTATTTTGTTTCTAACTCTTTTGGTTTATTGTTAGATGCCTTTGTTCAGCCTCTATGAACATATCCAGAAATGGTGTTTCCTCTCATTTACAGGAGCTCCAGCTTGAAAGCGCAGAAGTCAGAAGTATATTTCTAGTAGTAGTTATATGTTGTGATAGTAGTTATATGTTGCGATAGTATCAAACATAATGGTGATGCTTTTTTGTCTCTTCCTCACTAAACGCCCGCTTCCTGGCTCCTCCCTCTTTGCCTAGCGGTTAAGTAGATAGTAGGTCCCCCTGGCCTCGCAACCAAGAGTCCCTCTCAATCTCACTTTCAATTTGAGGATCCAGAGAGGTGTTTTCATATTCATCTCCGAATATTTGCCATCTCGGAATATTTTCGATTTCATTTTTCTATGATATGTCTTTCTGTATGAAAATTGGTTATTTACGATGTACGATGATCCCTGTTAAGCATCCGTTTTTCGAGTCCATGATATAATATAACCAAATTGGATAGATCTTCCACCTGTTTAGCTAAGAAAGAATAGATACAGAGTTGGATAATAGATCGATATGAAGATCATGAGCTGCCCCATAATGAAATTGCCAGTAGTCGCGAATATCTCCTTCTTCCCTAATCCAAGATTGGAGAAAGAAGATCTAAGAGGGACCTATGGAGAATGTAGTCAGAAATCCATAATAGAGTCCGACCACAACGACCGAATTAATTATCCTCATCGAGAAACTTAGACTACTAAATAGAAAAGCCCTATTTGCAAGATGGAACACCCATTGATATGGTCTTCAATCCCTTAGGAGTACCCTCCCGAATGAATGTGGGACAGATATTTGAAAGCTCGCTCGGATTAGCGGGGGATCTGCTAAAGAAACATTATAGAATAGCACCCTTTGATGAGAGATATGAGCAATAGGCTTCAAGAAAACTTGTGTTTTCAGAATTATATGAAGCCAGTAAAGAAACAAAAAATCCATGGGTATTTGAACCCGAGTACCCGGGAAAAAGCAGAATATTTGGTGGAAGAACAGGTGACCCCTTTGAGCAACCTGTTCTAATAGGGAAGTCCTATATCTTAAAATTAATTCATCAAGTTGATGAGAAAATTCATGGGCGTTCTACTGGCCCCTACTCACTTGTTACACAACAACCGGTTAGAGGAAGAGCCAACCAAGGGGGACAACGAGTAGGAGAAATGGAAGTTTGGGCTTTAGAAGGATTTGGTGTTGCTCATATTTTACAAGAGATACTTACTTATAAATCTGACCATCTTATAGCTCGCTAAGAAATACTTAATGCTATGATCTGGGGAAAAAGAATACCTAATCATGAGGATCCTCCATAATCTTTTTGAGTGCTCGTTCGAGAACTACGATCTTTGGCTCTAGAACTGAATCATTTCCTTGTATCTGAAAAGAACTTCCAGGTTAATAGGTAGGAAGTTTGATCGGAATAAATATAAATTCTTTTCTTATTTCTATTTTATGATTGACCAATATAAACATCAAAAACCTACCTAATGGAGAAGTCATTGGCGAATTCACAAGGCCCTCTAAGGGGGGGGGGTTGGAGATTCTTGAAAGAATGCATGGCTTCCTCCTATTCCGCTTCAACAGAAGCCCTTAAAATCCTGCTGCTATGGCAGCAAGGGTTATCCATTTCATAGGCGAGGGTGGGGGTGATAGAGGCAAAGGTGTCCCGATGTTTCGATGAGATGGTGGCTATCGTTTCTGTGGGAGTAGACCTTGATGATCCGACTACGAACGTGCGAGACGTCGCGCCTTAGGAATCGCTAAACCAACTTCCAAGGGTTATTGACCATGCCAGAGGACGATCAACTTGACCACAAGGGTCTGTTTCCTGCGAGCAAACGAAGAACAAGCAAGAAACTAAGATTGCAATCTGGATATTGCGAATATAAGATGAAAGCTTTATTGATCAAGGTGGGGTTCTGTGACGTCTTGGTCTGGTCGTTGGACACAAATGAAGTACGCGAAGTTGCAGCTATGGCGAACTTTTAATTTAAACAAAACCCAAAGTCTAAATGATGCCCTAAGGGCTGTATATATGGAGGAGAGAGGGGGAATTTCGTGGCCCTCGGTGGTGGGGTCTGAAACCAACCCTAACTCTTGTTTCCCCACACATACGGACTCTAAAAACAGCCTATACTCAACTACTTTGAAAATACATGGGCCTGGCCCAATAATAAGGTGACGCAGCACCTAGAATAGCCTCTGGACGAAATTTATGAAGTGGCATCGTGTATATTTCGTCCCATGCTTCATGCACTCATTATGGTGGCTTCAGAGTCCTGGAATCATCACTTGTAACTCTGTTCTTGTTCCCCTTGCGCATGCCATCATCTCCATGCTTGAACTTGCTCCAAGGTTCATCTTTCTTGTCCAAGCTAGGCCCTTCATTTGTAAGCAAAACAAATGTATCCAATTTAGGCAGCATCATATTCTCATGAACATTAGAATCGTTACCAAAAAACGAAAGTACCTGATAATTCAATTGGCGTGCGCGAGCTCTAGTAATTGGTCCAGTATGTATAGCAACAGGGGCTGTGGGTGTAACAATGGTATTGATGTCCTCATCATCCTCCCCTTCTTGTAATGAAGTCGTCCTTGATGAAAGTTCATCGTCCTCACCCAAATAAGGCTTCAAATCTGCAATGTTAAAAGTGGGACTAACCCCAAAATCTGTAAGCAGCTCAAGTTTATATGCATTATCGTTTATTTTCTCTAACACCTTAAAAGGACCATCAGCACATGGCATTAGCTTTGATTTGCGCAAATTAGGAAATCTATCCTTACGCAAATGTAACCAAACAAGATCTCCAGGTGCAAACACAACATGTTTTCTACCCTTATCTCCAACAAGTTTATATTTAGCATTCATACGCTCAATGTTTTCCTTAGTTAACTCATGCATTTTTAAAATCAATTCAACACGTTCTTTAGCATCAAAATTAACCTTCTCCGAAGATGGAAGAGGCAACAAATCAATAGGTGCACAAGGTAGGAAACCATACACAATTTCAAAAGGGCACATCTTAGTAGTAGAATGCAATGAACGATTATAAGCAAATTTAATATGAGGCAAGCATTCTTCCTACATTTTCTTGTTATTCTTCAAAACAGCCCTAAGCATAGTAGACAATGTTCTATTGACTACTTCAGTTTGTCCATCAGTTTGGGGGTGATAAGTAGTACTAAAAAGCAGTTTAGTCCCCAACTTAGCCCATAAACATCTCCAAAAGTGGCTAAGAAATTTAGTATCACGATCTGAAACGATAGTGTTTGGCACACCATGCAAGCGAATAATTTCACGAAAGAACAAATCAACAACATTAACAACATCATCGCTTTTATGACATGGTATAAAGTGTGCCATTTTTGAGAACCTATCCACGACAACAAATATGTTATCCCTCCCCTTCTTTGCTCGAGGTAAACCTAAAACAAAGTCCATAGATATATCCTCCCAAGGAACACTAGGTACATGCAAAGGCATATATAAACCATGAGGACTGAGTCGTGACTTAGCTTTTTGACATGTAGTGCAGCGGGCAACAAAACGCTCAACATCCCGTCTCATCTTTGGCCAAAGAAATGTGTAGCAAGTATATCCTCCGTCTTCTTGACGCCAAAGTGTCCCATTAATCCTCCTCCATGCGCCTCCTGCAACAACAAAAGATGAACGGAGCTAGCTGGAATGCATAGCTTGTTAGCACGAAACACAAATCCACTGTTAAGAACGAACTTGTTCCAAGTTCTCCCTTCCTTACAATTCTGCAATACATCTTTAAATTCAGCATCATGCATATATTGATCTTTGATGGTCTCCAAACCAAATATTTTAAAGTCAAGTTGTGAAAGCATAGTATAACGCCGAGACAATGCATCAGCAATAACATTTTCTTTACCCTTCTTGTGTTTAATGACATAAGGGAATGTCTCAATGAATTCAACCTATTTAGCATGTCTACGGTTCAGTTTTGCTTGACTTTTAATGTGTTTCAAAGATTCATGATCAGAATGTATAACAAATTCCTTTGGCCATAAATAATGTTGCCATGTTTCTAAGGTCTGAACAAGAGCATATAATTCTTTATCATAAGTAGAATAGTTCAGACTAGGCCCACTCAATTTTTCAGAAAAGTATGCAACAGGTTTGCCATATTGTAATAACACACCTCCTAATCCAATTCCACTAGCATCACATTCAAGCTCAAAAGTCTTATTAAAATCAGGAAGTTGGAGTAAAGGAGCATGTGTCAACTTATCTTTCAATACCGTGAAGGCTTCTTCCTATGCGGCACCCCAAACAAAAGGCACATCCTTCTTTGTAAGCTCGTTGAGAGGTGCAGCAATGGTGCTGAAATCTCTCACAAAATGCCTATAGAAACCAGCGAGGCCAAGGAAACTCCTCACTTGCGTGACCATTTTGGTCTGCGGCCAACTCTCAATAGCTTCAATCTTGGCTTTATCAACTTCAATTCCCTGTGGAGTAACAACGTAGCCAAGAAAATATACTCGGTCGGTGCAAAAGGTGCACTTTCCAAGGTTACCAAACAAACATGCATCACGTAGAGCAATAAAAACAGCACGTAAATGTTCCAAATGTTCCTCCAAAGATTTGCTATAAATCAATATGTCATCAAAGTAAACTACCACAAATCGTCCAATGAAAGCACGTAAAGCTTTGTTCATTAACCTCATGAAAGTACTAGGTGCATTAGTTAACCCAAAAGGCATGACTAACCACTCATATAATCCAAACTTAGTTTTAAATGCTGTTTTCCATCCATCTCCCAATTTCATACGAATTTGATGGTATCCACTACGCAAATCAACTTTGGAGAATATTGTAGAGCCACTCAATTCATCAAGCATATCATCTAGCCTAGGAATAGGATGACGATGACGAATAGTAATATTATTAATGCCTCTACAATCAACGCACATACGCGATGTACCATCCTTTTTCGCCACTAAAATGATAGGAACAGCACAAGGACTAAGGGATTCGCGTATATAACCTTTGTCGAGCAGTTCTTGTACTTGACGCATAATCTCCTTCGTCTCCTCTGGATTGGTACGGTATGGTGCACGGTTGGGTAATGATGCACCGGGAATTAAGTCAATTTGATGCTCAATCCCTCGAATAGGTGGTAATCCCGGTGGCACGTCTTGTGGAAAGATGTTAGTGAACTCCTGCAAAATGTTAGTGACAGCAGGAGGCAAAGAGGAAGGCACGTCCTCGAATGAAAATAATGCCTCTTTGCACACAAAAGCATAGCAAACAGATTTGCTAAAATCTAGATCATCAATATCAGATTTGGTGGCAAGTAAACATACACTTTTCAATTTAATTTCAGAAGCAACACTAGATTGTTTATTATTAGGCTGCATTTTTTGCTCAAATTCTTTTGCCACAATCTGATTTTCACTCTTATTTTTCTCCTGTTTTTCTTTATTAGCTCTATTAATATCATCTTTCAAAATGGAATCAGGAGTCATAGGAAGCAAAGTAATATTTTTGTCCTTATGAACAAGAGTATACTGATTGTTTCTAGCATGGTGTACAAATTTTTTATCAAATTGCCATGGTCTACCAAGTAATAAGGAACATGCTTGCATAGGTACCACATCACAATCAACATAATCAGCATATGTAGAGATACTAAAATGCACACGAACAGTACGTGTTACCTTAACCTTGCCGCTGTTGTTGAACCATTGGATGTAGTAAGGATGTGGATGTGGTCTTGTGGTGAGAGATAGCTTTTCCACCATCTCCATGCTAGCCAAGTTATTGCAGCTCCCTCCATCTATGATGACGCGAACAGAACGTTCCTTCACAACTCCCTTTGTATGGAACAAATTATGCCTCTGATTTTGCTCAGCTTGTGTAACCTGCACACTCAAAACACGTTGAGCAACTAAACATTCATACCTGTCAGCATCTTCAGCAACCATGTATTGCGTCTCATGATCAGAATCCTCTCCACCGTGTTCTTCATGTGTAATAAGAGCCAAAGTCTCCTCATCATAGTCACTAGCAGACTCATACCCACCATCCTCAGTAGCAATCATCACAGGCTGAGATTGGCATTCTCTCGCAAAATGTCCTCTTCCCTTACAATGACGACAAATAATATCACTTGTGTGCCCTGTTGATGCCATGGAAGAAGAAGAGCTCGGCGCAGGCCCGGCAGATGTGCTCTTGGCAGATAGTGGTGGTTGGGCCTGCTTTCTTGTATCATGACTGGAGGTGGCACCTGATGGAGGTGTTGGTGGAGTGGAAGTAGAGGATGCACGTGGTGTCCATGATGAAGATCGACCTGCAGAAAAGTTAATTCGCGCCAATGCCTGTCGATCCTGCACTTCACGTTCAGCTTTACAAGCAAGATGGAATAAACGAGTGATATTAGTATACTCCTTATACTGTAGAATGGTCTGAATCTCTCTATTTAATCCACCCATAAAACGTGTAAGCATAGCTTCATTCTCCTCAACAATACCACATCTAATCATGCCAGTTTGTAATTCCTGATAATATTCTTCTACATAATTTTTTCCTTGTCTTAAGCGCTGCAATTTTTGAAGTAATTCACGTTGATAATATGGTGGAACCCAACGAGTATGCATAGGAGTTTTCAAAGCAGCCCAAGTAGCTGGAATAGGATATAATCTACAATGTTCAGACCACCAAACACATGCAAAGCTAGTGAAAGCACAAACAGCAGTAGGAACACGTCTCTCCTCAGGATATTGTAAACATGTAAATCGTTGTGCAGTTTCTAACTCCCAAGTAAGATATATATCAGGAATATATCTACCCTCAAATGGTGGAATATTCAATTTTAGTTTAGGAAGATGGTCATGTACCTCAGGTGGTGGTGCAGCCCTACCGTTGCGATGATATGCATGAGGACGACCTAGTGGTGGTGGTGCTGGTGGTTGCACGTAGTTCTGATTTTGATCAACCTCATCCTCGTAATGGTCCTCCACCTCTGCAGTAGCAGCAGGAGCGACAGAAGCACCAATAGTAGGTACAGCAGCACCAGAAGTTTGACCAGGCTCAATGGGAACGCGTTGTGCTCGTCCCACTTGATTTGGAAGACGATGTTGTTGCTGTTGTAGAGGTGCGACATGTGCAGCGGGCGGTGGAAGACACGCGAGCAATTCATTAAACTTGTTATCGAGCTTTGTTTCGAACGCCTTCTCAATGCCATCTATCTTCTCCATGGCCTCTTCAAATCTGTTTAGCACATCTTCCACCTGTCCACTCATCATTTGATGAAACTTATCATGTAACTCTTTGTTCGTCATGTTCTCCTAGTCAATCGCGTCGGGTTGTGATCCTGCCATGGTTAGCAGCAATAGAAACACACAAGAATATGATCCTACAGACTACTAGAAAATGGCGATGGTGGAGTGTCACAAATCCGTCAAGCGAATCTCAAATTCTTACCAGTTCTTACCAAGCAGCAGGCGGTGATCGGCAACCGTCGTAGTCAAAATTCTCAAAGCTTGGATAGAGTGATTACCAGGGAGAGTCAAACGCACGACGTAGATGTATGTGGAGCTAGGAAGGCTTATAATATGGTAGCAAAAAGGGTCAGCAATAATCAATTCAGAGATGCAAAGTTGAAGAAACGCTCAACGACGGTACTGTGCTGGTCCTAGGCTAGACCGTGCTAGAGACGTGAGCCTAGAACACTAACAAAATCACGGCGCTGCACGTAAACAAGGGAGGAGCACGCTTTGATTTTTTTTCTTTTTTTCACTTTTTTTTTGCAATTTTTTTCCTCTTTTTTTTGCTCCGCAACAATTTTTTTTCGAAAAAGTCTACAAATGGTCTAAAAACTGCCTAGCCAGAATTTTCCAGACTTAGTTTTTTTTAGTTTGGAACTATTTTTCTTCTGCGGATGGCTCGAAAGTTGGGGAGTCCTACTCTGTCACGGCCCGGAGTATCGCATGATCTGGAACTCAAAAACAAAGCAAAAAATACTAGACTCGGACTAGGACTGGTGGCGGAGATGAATCTGGTGGAATCTCGGACTGGCGGCGGCGATGAATCTGGTGGAAATCGGAGTGGTGGCGGATATATGTTGCAGGTGGACTCGGATTGGCGTGATGGCGGCGGAGATGTGGTGGCGTATATGGACTCAGATTGGTGGTGAATATGTGGTGGTGAATATGGCAACGATGATGAAGATGGTGTGGTGGTGGTATATGGCAGCAGCGATGATGATGATGCGGTGGTGATATATGGCAGCGGCGACGTGACAACCTGTGTACATAACTCGAAACTCTAAAGGACTAGACGCTAAGACCAGCAACTTGACACGCGATGCAACCGCAAATTCAACAAAGAAAATACAGAAAAGATTATGCAAAGGCTCAGATTGGTTCGGATAGGATGAACTAACCCTAATTTTTTTTGGCTTTTTCGTGGACTATAGGTACGAAGAAAAGATTCGATCTAAACTACAAAAAACTGAAAAATCTCACCGAGCAACCTGGAAATCTGATACCACTTGATAGAGGCAAAGGTGTCCCGATGTTTCGATGAGATGGTGGCTATCGTTTCTGTGGGAGTAGACCTTGACGATCCGACTACGAACGTGCGAGATGTCGCGCCTTAGCAATCGCTAAACCAACTTCCAAGGGTTATTGACCACGCCGGAGCACGATCAACCTGACCACGAGGGTCTGTTTCCTGTGAGCCAACGAGGAACAAGCAAGAAACTGAGATTGCAATCTGGATATATTGCGAATATAAGATGAAAGCTTTATTGATCAAGGTGGGGTTCTGTGACGTCTTGGTCTGGTTGTTGGACACAAACGAAGTACGCGAAGTTGCAGCTATGGCGAACTTTTAATTTAAACAAAACCCAAAGTCTAAACGATGCCCTAAGGGCTGTATATATGGAGGAGAGAGGGGGAATTTCTTGGCCCTCGGTGGTGGGGTCCGAAACCAACCCTAACTCTTTTTTCCCCACACGTACGGACTCTAAAAACAGCCTATACTCAACTACTTTGAAAATACATGGGCCTGGCCCAATAATAAGGTGACGCAGCACCTAGAATAGCCTCTGGACAAAATTTATGAAGTGGCATCGTGTATATTTCGTCCCATGCTTCATGCACTCATTATGGTGGCTTTAGAGTCCTGGAATCATCACTTGTAACTCCGTTCTTGTTCCCCTTGCGCATGCCATCATCTCCATGCTTGAACTTGCTCCAAGGTTCATCTTTCTTGTCCAAGCTAGGCCCTTAATTTGTAAGCAAAACAAATGTATCCAATTTAGGCAGCATCATATTCTCATGAACATTAGAATCGTTACCAAGAAACGAAAGTACCTGATAATTCAATTGGCGTGCGCGAGCTCTAGTAATTTGTCCAGTATGTATAGCAACAGGGGCTGTGGGTGTAACAATGGTATTGATGTCCTCATCAGGGGGAGAAGCAAGCCGAACCTCTGTTCGACCCGGACACGTCAAAAATTCTCTGCGCCGAGAGAAAGACGAGATTCAGTAAGTAATTCAGTGAGTGCTTTCTTTTATAAGAAGAGCGTCGACTTTTCTGGCTGACTGTGAGGACGCCTCTGCATCCCGGGAGCAGACCGCTCCCCCGGAAGCTGTGTTCAGTCAAGAGCGGCATCCGAATCCTGCTCCAGTGCCTGGAGTGGCGAATGAATTATGTAAAGATTGTGCTATTAGCCAAAATTGGCATGTGGTTTGATAATTTTCATTTGGTTACTGTTCTGACTAAAATTATTGTGTGCAAATTGAAACCTAGGTTGTCATTAATTAAAACTTGACAAGTGGGACCTAATAAGTATTTGGCATCTAAAAAGGCCATTTTTCAAATAATATTCATAGGAAAAGGACTAAAGATTAAGTAAATGGACTATAAAAAGGCCGAGGCCCAATTGAGAAATATATGCGACCCAAAAAAGAAATGGTCCACAAATGGATCATGGCCCTAGAAATAAAAAGGCTGACCTGTTGGGCTTGGCCCGTGTGGCTGACCAATATGAAAAGAAAAATAATATTGAATGGGCTGAATTACTGGGCTTGGCCCATATAGACACCGAATTGGATCGGGTTGATTCCTATCAATGACCAATTCAATGTGTCGCAATTTTTCCACGTGAGCTTACCACATTGGACCAGATGTGGCCTGGGCAGACAACCAATGACCAAAATAATTGGTCATTGAACCAACGACGTTTTATTATGGCTGTTGCCTTGTACAACCATTTCACAACAAAGGTCATCAAGGTTCATTAAAGACGACCAGCTTTTGACCAACTGTTTTTGGCCACAAAAACATCACAAATGAAAAACAATGACCATTCGATAACCATTATTGATGGTCGCAAGTTGACATATTTCCTGTAGTGGGTACCCATGCAACAAAGACAAACTGCACATGTCCCCTCTCACGTTCTAGTAGGCCAGCCACCCTATATCTTTGACGTGGGCACACACAAATTCGATGTCACTCTTTATCAATCGCGCGCGCACACACACACACACACACTTCATCCCTCTCTTCGATTCTATGGATATCTCACGCTGATGATACCTCCACTCTCTTCTTGTGGATCGCCCCCTCTATATATGATATATCCAGGCCTCTGTTTCACACACATTGCATATGTTACATTTTTTATTTGAGATATCATCGACACATATTCCCTTCTATCTCTCACGCACCCCCAAAAAACACCCATGAAACCACAAACCATCTCTCTCCAGGTTTGTATCTCTCTCACACACACCCACGTAGGTGGTGTACGTACACCAAGAGAATAGGTGCATGTACTCACGCTTCGTTCCCAGCCAAACCCACAAGGGTACACACTGGATCTCATTTCTCTACAAAATGGCAGCCCACATGATAATTTGAGAGCGTGTAGCGGTTGTTTACTTACAGAGGTCGTGTACCACGCGTGCACGAAAAAAAGTTCGACTAGATGCATTGGCGCGTTATTTTTCAATAAATTTATATTGCTCAATTGCGCGTACAATGGAGCCTACCTGCCGGGGTTTGTCTCTCTTCATCGTATCTCACACAAGGCAGTGGTGGCCTCTCTCTCTCTCACCGATGGTCACTGATCTAGCGGCATCCCGTCCACCGGCAGAAATGGAGGATGTGCATCGTTTCTCCGTTCGATGACGTCGAGGCAACACGTCCCGATCCGCGGTACTCGTCGTTCTCTCTGACCAAGCTCCAGCGTGGTAGGGCCTTCGCCACTTGCTCGCGGCTGCAGTTTGGGTAGATCCCGCCCACTGCTGCTCTCCTAATTACATCTCGACGACCCTGAGGTACAGCTTCCTCCCCTCCGCCCTTGCTCCACAGCCCATCTTCCCACGTTGCTGCATGTGGAAAATCCTGCATGTGGATCTTCCCTGGTGCTTTGCCCAAAACGTAGCTCGTCCGGCGTACTTTCCATTTTGCAATCTTGTCCTCACACTGTTTTAGATAAGCAACAGTGTTGCTATCTTCCCTTAGGATAAGGGATATGCTTCTTTTTTGTCGTTGTATGTGTCATCAACTGTTATTGGCCAATAATTGTTTCCTTTCTACCTCTTTTTTGCAAACAGGGCTATGAATTTCACCTCATGGATATTGCAACCTTTTGGTGAACTGCACAAATCACTTTTTTTATTAAGAGTGTCTTGTGCAATTCCGCTAAAATGTGAGAAGGGAACGTCTGTACATTTCAGTGCGACTGCACAAAGGGAGATTCGTTTTTCTATCCTCCCCATCCAACTCCGAGCCTAATCTTCTCCAACAAGTGGTTAGTTTTATGAGAGATTGCAAAGGTTATCGGCTTCTACTTGTGTGTGTATGTTTCATCAACTACTATTGGTGCCATTATTAATGTAATCACACTTGTTAAATATCAAAATTGGAATGCTCAGCTCGATTTTAGTGGAACTACCCAAAATGCTTAGATGGTCCATGTCCTCCATAGAATTCTTTCTTTGCTAACATGTATTGTTCACTTCCACAGAGCTGCGCGAAACTAGCTGCAAACCAATGAACGACATGAAATGGAACCATGCCTACGGACATCATCCTTCAATTTTTATTTTTCTTTATTTGTACACATTCTCACAACTTTGTATCAGTTGTGATGTAAATATTGACGCTTTTTTAGATTCATTTGCATGCATGTTAATTTCATTTGTATTTGATGGAATGTTGTAACAAGACAACTTTGGAGGCAAGAGGACACATGAAACCAAAGTTGAAAGCTTCATAGCATCACAACACAATTTCATTATGCTGGAAAATTATGTGTCCATATAAACATATCCCGGAAGTTTGATAGCAATGCCACAAATCATTCAAACTTGCTTTTGCCCACATGTGGCACATCCAGAATCCAGGTCCACGAGCCATGTACCACTGGCGAGATTCACTTTGCTTGTTGCGCCGCAGTAATAATCACTAATGAGCAGTTAAATCACAGAGCCCCACCTTTCCC
Organism: Triticum urartu; assembly: GCF_003073215.2. NCBI lineage: Eukaryota > Viridiplantae > Streptophyta > Magnoliopsida > Poales > Poaceae > Triticum > Triticum urartu. The sequence goes on from NC_053025.1 coordinate 197,214,594, forward strand.
GCAATAATAGTAAAAGTTGCTCGAGCGAAGCAACCATCATTTCACTCTTCGTTGATTGCGCTCATACTCCAATATTCCAAGAGTAAAGTTGTTCAGACGAAGCAACCATAACTACAAGCGAATATTGGATGGTAGCCACACAACATCAAGTGTATGGGTGTACGGGGCTCAATTCAAATATTGAAACCAACCAATGAAGTACTAGATGACGAGCGTTAAGAGTAAGTACAATAGGAATGATATAGGCGGGCTGTGAGACTATAAATATTGTACTCTGTTTACCATTTTATAAGTCACATTTTTATTAATTCCCATCACATGTTCAGATTTCAAGGTGCATTAAATCTCTGCTTGCAAGAATTAAGATAAAACTCACTAATGAACATGTAAAGCTTCTTGGTCTGCTCACATGGGTGTGCGGCCATGGGCGTCGATGAACTCATCATGGCGGGACGCCATCGCTTCCTTAGTAGTGTGCCCTGGGCAGAGTGACCGGAGAACCATACAGTGCATTGGCTTTTTAGACAAGCAACCCAGGAAATTCGGATTCCCCTACAATCTCGGTCATTTACTATCGCACACGCTTCATTTCTGTCAACTCTGGAAACTGTGTGCGCTCACCCGACTGTGTTGTGTTGTAATTGGCCGGAACCCCAAGCACACGGACCGTGTGTGTGCATCGTACGATGCACCACAATCGAGCGACAATCCACGTCCCTCTCATCACACCCATGTAGTTGTAGATGGGTGTTGATGTACGTATCTGGGTTAACAAATGTCTAGAGAATGCACATAATGAGCCCGGAAAAGTGCCAAATTTTATCAAGTTACTTCCTCCGTCGAGGCGCATAAGGGCATCCACAGTGCTTGGAGGTGGGCTTGCCTCCAAGCTAGGACCCACGTCCAGCCTCTAAGCTCATTGCAAAACTACCGTAGTGTATAGCAAATGGCTTCAAGCCTCTAAGGTGGACCCATGTTTAATAAACAACTATTTCCCTAGCCAGATACTTCACATCCGCCTTGCATGTCCAGAACTATCTCCTCCAATGACAAGTAGGCCAAGCAGATTATTCTATTCAAACCAAAACATTGTAGGCAGCCTCTATACTAAGCTTCGATGCTAAGCATTTTTTCGCTCATTATAGGCTCACGCATGCAGTGTATAGCGCCAGCCTTTGAGTACTTAGAGGTTGCCATACAGGCAGCAAATCAACCCAATGTGGATGCTCTAAGTCACCTTACGAGAAACTGGACCCACTCAAGGCACGCCGCTCGCGTTTGGTCCGCTGATCAATGCGCTTCCTATTGTCATATCGCTATTCTTTTTAGATTTAGAATGCTATTGGCATATCTCTAACATGTGGGAGCGAGTGTGAGCGAACCAACATCAATCAACAGCAAAATTGCCTGCCGGACGCACTTTGATAGAGATGAGGAGCGAGAAGCGATATGGGTTGGTGGATTACTAGAGGTAGGTGTCGCACGGAGGCCGAGAAATATGGTGATAGCGTGCGGTGGACATGTATGTATGATGTAACTACAAGTCTTGCCATGTTCCCTACTCCTCTGGTCTAAATGTTTAGAAGATTTGGTTGATTCTATAGCAGTACTAAAAAGTTTAGCAACTAAAGCCTCCAATGCACCGGTGCTAACATGAGGTGCTAAGCACATTAAAAAGTTTAGCAACTAAAGGCTCCAACACAATGATGCTAACATGAGGTGCTAAGAACATTTAAAAGTTTAACAACTAAAGCCTTCAATGCACCAGTGCTAACATGAGGTGCTAAGCACATTAACAAGTTTAGCAACTAAAGCCTCCAATGCATAGGTGCTTAAGTTGTTGCAGCTAAGCATCCTTCATTTAATGATTTAGCATTGGGAGGGGCCGAGTGCACATGCTCCACCGCGCGGTTCCTTGGTCCTCCTCGATCGTCGGAAATCGTATTTTTGCCGACACGTGGGACATCCAGCATCCAGGTCGTGTCATGCAAGAAAATGGCTGGTCTCATGTTTAAAACTTGATGTGCTATAGTAGATGTAGATGTAGACATAGATGTAGATGTAGATGTACATGTAGAGAAGTAGAGATAAGTGAGACTCACCAATGGTCACCAACGTAGGCCGAGTTCGTGTACAAATCACCCGCAAAAAAGGATTACATGCACGAAGAGAAGAAATCCATGCACGGACGCACGTACTCTTTGCCTCTTTCCTTAACACAAATGCGCAGGTATTCGGTGAAGCTCATTTATTGATGAAGATGCAGCACAGGTGATAATTTGATGCGTGTAGTAGTTGTTCACTTACTGGAGGGTCGGTAACCAAGCCTGAACGAATCAAAGTTCGACCTTGACGCGCTGGTGTGTTTTTTTAATTTTTTTTCTTCAATGGCACATACACAATTATTTTCTTCAATGGCACGTGAACCGTGCACGTACTCAATGACGAAGCACGGGATGGGATGGTGGCCATGGACATGGTCGACCCTCTTTGGAGACGACTACACTACTATGTACTTTAATGTACGTTTAAAAAAACTACTACTTTGATGTGTCCTGCCAACTCGCAGAATGATGAGAAGCTTGCTTACTACGCCCTCTACATAGCCCACACTATTGTACTACAGTAGTACTAGCATTTGGAGTATGGGAGCACGAAAAGGATGGGGGAACCTGATATTTCCCCGTCCACTTAATGTAGGGTCTGCGCCCACATGTGAGTCATACAATGTCTGACCTGAATGTGGTGGCGCAGACCCTACATTAAGTGGACAACTAGATGTGTCAAATTATCACGTTAGCTGCCGCTTCATGTGCAAATGCGCTCCACCGTGGGTGTAGCCGCGCGTGTGCAGGAGGGAACAAGTGCGTTTATGCACCTCTTCTCTTAGTCTCTCTCTCTCTCTTGTCTAGATTACATTTTAATGACATCGCAAGTCTTATAGCCTGCTACCTTGGCCTTATTAGACTGGCTCTAAAGTTACTATCCACTGTGAGTAGTCTAATGTCGGGCGTGCAGCGGGTGGCACCCTCGGTCGGTGCGCCGCTTCAATGGCGGACGCAGTGAGAGGTTGTGTCGCCCTAACTTGCCATCAATGTGGAGTGGCGGGCTCAGCTTGAGCCGGGCGGGAAGTGTGGGCGGGACGGCGGAGGGTTTTTTGGTGGGCCAGGAAGGTGAGAAGCCAGCTTCGGGTCAGTCTAGACGGGGAAATATAAGTTGCCACCATCCTTTTGGTGCTCCCATACTCCAAGTGCTAGTACTACTATAGTACAATAGTGTGGGCTACGTAGAGGGCGTAGTAAGCAAGCTTCTCACCTTCTGCGAGTGGACATGACACATCAAAGTAGTAGTTTTTTAAACGTACATTAAAGTATGTAGTAGTGTACTCGTCTCCAAAGAGGGTCGACCATGTCCATGGCTACCATCCATCCCATGCTTCGTCATTGAGTACGTGCATGATTCACGTGCCATTGAAGAAAATATATATGTATAAGTTTATATAGTATAAGAAGTTTTAAACTTGAGACCAGCCATCCACCCTAACACCGAACACTTTTTAGATGTTGATTTATTCCACAAAGTGAATCGCTGCCGCTTATCATAGCAAACTTCAACTGATCGAATGACTATATTTTGTGGGATTCACTAGTAGTATGTGTAGGCTGTAGCTTTCGATATATGCTTCACTTGCTAGGGTTTCTCTATTTTCGCACTCCCTCACCCTCTCCACATCTAAACAAGACAGCGGTGTCCACTCTCTCTCTCTCTCTCTCTCTCTCTCTCTCTTCTCACTTGTGGTCACAGACCTTTGCTGGCTGCCGTCGAGTTGGCAGAGCCCGCCACCTGCCTCGCCTTATCCCGCCGACCAGAGGTAACTTCTTTAACAGTTGGCGTCATTCTTAAGGCCCAGCTCCCCACGTTGATGCATCTTTTTTTCTTCAAGTTAGGATTGCTCCCCACGTTGCTGCTGCCTTCATGAGGATATTTATCTAGCACAAAGCTCCCCATGTAGCTAGCCAGTGGAGGAGCCACAAAAATCGGAATAGGGGGCTGAATGTTGTCAAAACAAGTTGGGGAGGACCAAGCTGTTGAAATATAATAGGTTTTGTAGCAAAAAATCATCACCAACTCGACATTATTCATCGACTAGTTAGTTGTAAATCTCAGATGTTAGGGGGGCAGGGCCCCTGCTGCTCCCTTGTCTCTACCACTGTAGCTAGCTGTGTTGGCTTGTCGAACACTAGAACATCACCTACATTTTTACTAATAGAGGAAAATAGGTACTACAGAGACTGGATAACGAATCGATCTCTTGGTTGAAAAGGGAAATAAAGTGGGGTTGGGGCATGCCTGACCAAGCTCTTGGTCGAAAAAGGAAAGAAAGTGAGGGCGTGTTGGGTTGACAATGCAACTAAGAATGAGCACGTCTAGATTTCTTGTGGTCACATAGGAAAAGGTCACTAATAAGAACGAAAATGGCACAAATCCAATCAATAATTCATAATTAACAGACGCCTTAATTAATCAGCTATTTCTGGTTCTTTTGTATAGTGGGGCTATTATTGACGTGGACGTGGGTTTTACTCACACAAACGACCTGACAGGCTCTACCCTAGCTGTTGTTGTATCATATGGTTTCGCACGGTTCCAGATCACAGTGCCGCAATGCAAGTCTTCTCCATCCCTCCTTCCGGCAGCAACGCGAGAAGGGACAACAGTCCTCCAGAACCCCACCTTTCGTGATCCTGTACAGGAGAGGGGTGATCAGATTTCTGGGAGCACACCCACGCGACTTCTGCAAGCAATGACTTCCTCAACGACAACCTTCTTCCCCGACCTCGGCAACCTCTTCATCAATGACGTGAGGACAATGTCAACCAAAACGGTTCTGCTCCTGCTGCACAATATGTGATTCTATCCTCTTGGTTTAGTCCACATCATTACTTTGATCTCTGCAATTGCCGTCATGATCTATTTACGGTTTATTCGGATTAAATCTCACAGTAATTTGCTCATATATTCAACAATCCAATCCAAGGACCTGATTATAGGAAATTTACTCCAAGTGGTTTTGCTGCGTTTTTGAAGCCGCCTACCCTTAAGGGGGTGCAATATAAAAGGTGGTGCATGAGAGCAGTTTACTAATTTCAGATTATGTACTACTATGACGGCACTATGGGCAAGCCTGAGGGCTATCTTAATCCTGCACAGCATGAAGGTTTTGAGAACATGGATACCCTATTCAAAGGCGCCCTTCTCAGTGTTCTTGACAATTCTATTATGGATTCATATATAGGTCATTTGACAGTGGCAAAGACATGTGGGTTGTGCTCGAGGCCACGTTTGGGGCCTGGGACGCTGGCAGCAAGTTGTACGTCATGGATCAATTCTGTGACTACAAGGTGATTTATGAGCGCTATGTTGTTCAATAGGTTCATGTAGGATCGAAAGTATGTCTAGAGGGGGGGTGATTAGACTAGACCAAATAAAAATCTAGCCTTTTCCCAATTTTAGTTCTTGTCACATTTTAGCTATCTTAGCACAAGTCAAGCAATCTCCACACAATTCAAGCAAGCATGCAAAAGAGTATATGAGCAGCGGAAAGTAAAGCATGCAACTTGCAAGAATGTAAAGGGAAGGGTTTGGAGGATTCAAACGCAATTGGAGACACGGATGTTTTTGTCGTGGTACCGATAGGTGGTGCTATCGTACATCCATGTTGATGGAGACTTCAACCCACAGAGGGTAACGGTTGCGCGAGTCCACGGAGGGCTCCACCCACGAAGGGTCCACGAAGAAGCAACCTTGTCTATTCCATCACGGCCGTCTCCCACGAAGGACTTGCCTCACTAGCGGTAGATCTTCATGAAGTAGGCGATCTCCTTGCCCTTACAAACTCCTTGGTTCAACTCTACAATCTTGTCGGAGGCTCCCAAGTGACACCTAGCCAATCTAGGAGACGCCACTCTCCAAGAAGTAACAAATGGTGTGTTGATGATGAACTCCTTGCTCTTGTGCTTCAAATGATAGTCTCCCCAACACTCAACTCTCTCTCACAGGATTTGGATTTGGTGGAAAGAAGATTTGAGTGGAAAGCAACTTGGGGAAGGCAAGAGATCAAGATCCATATGGTTGGAATGGAATATCTTGACCTCAACACAAGTGTAGGTGGTGTTCTCTCAGAAAATTTGTATTGGAAGTGTAGGTATGTTCTGATGGCTCTCTCCACGAATGAAGAGTGGGTGGAGGGGTATATATAGCCTCCACACAAAATCTAACCGTTACACACAATTTGCCAAACTCGGTGGGACCGAATGGTTAAACTCGGTCGGACCGATTCAGCAAACCTAGTGACCGTTAGGATTTTCGGGTGGACTGAGATGCAACTCGGTAGGACCGATATGGTTAGGGTTAGGGCATAATGTAATCTCGGTGTGACCGATTACACAAACTCGGTGGGACCGATTTTGGTAATACGCTAACCAGAGAGTTGGTCAGGTAAACTCGGTGGGACCGATTCGCTCATCTAGGTGCGACCGAAGTGTTACAAAAGGGAAACAGAGAGTTTACATTGCAATCTCGGTGGGACCGATCGCTCATCTCGGTAAGACCGAAACGTTGTGAAGGGAAACAGAGAGATTACAATCCCATCTCGGTGAGACCGAGATCCCTATCGGTGAGACCGATTTGCCTAGGGTTTGTGGCAGTGGCTATGACATTTGAAACTCAGTGGCGCCGGATAGAAAGAATCGGTGGGGCCGAGTTTGACTTTTGGTTTAGGTCATATGTGGATGTGGCAAGGTAGTTGAGAATTTTGGAGCATATCACTAAGCATTTTGAGAAAGCAAGCCATTAATCAACACCTCATCCCTCCTTGATAGTATTGGATTTTCCTATAGACTCAATGTGATCTTGGATCACTAAAATATAAAACGTAGAGTCTTGAGCTTCAAGCTTGAGCCAAACTTTTTGTCCTTAGAATTTTGAGGGATCCACTTTCCTCATCCATGCCATGCCATTCATTGAGCTTTTCCTGAAATATTAATCTTGGAATAATGTTAGCTCAATGAGCTATATGTTGTTAGGAATTACCAAAACCACCCAGGGATAGTTGCACTTTCAATAGATCAAGGCCCTCATCAACTCCTACAAGCGGTCCTTCCTCATCTTCGAGAAGACGCTCAAGAGCACATGCCTCCGAGCTACCATCTCCGGCAAGATCACATCGGCATCGACACCATCACCAACAAGGACGTGAAGGTCAAGAGCTCAACACCAATAACTGCTCAACGACTTCACCATCCCCCTTGGCATCTTCGCCAAGCGACTTCAAGGCATCTTCGCCTACGGACATACGACATCTTCGCCCACAAGCACCTCAAGAGAAGCTCCCCAAGCTCAAGTCCACGACTTCCACGAGCTACTACGACCTCGACATCGACCATGAGATTCCTTTCTATGGGACTCTAGAACCCGAGGAGTATCTCGAGTGGGAGCGTTTGATGGACGACTACCTCAAGCTACATCAAGTTCCTCCCGAAGATCAAGTGAAGTGCATCACAAGGAACTTCCACGACTACGCGTCCACATGGTGGCTTCACGCAACCTTCGGAGACCTGCGACTTGAAGTTGGCCCAAGACGAAGAGAACTTTGGCGGCGAGAGTTCATGTCCTCCAACCTACACGGAACAACTTCAACGCCAATTGAGAACACCATCCAAGGATCCAGTCATCAACGAGTACTTCAAGGAGATGAAATTGCCTTGCGACGAGCCGGCAGTGGACGACCCCATTTTTGAATGAAGTTCCACTTCATGATGGGACTACACACGACATCTCCTAAGGACGATCTTCCTCGAGAACTACAAGTCGATCGACGAACTACGTTGGTGTCCTCAGGCGGAACAAGAACTCATGAAGACAAAGCTTCTTCCACCCCAAGCTCACTTCGCGATGACCCCCCATGAGACGAGCATGAGGCTAGTACCCACCATGAACAGGCCCGGAACTCCAAGACGATGCTCCCAATTCGATCTTTCCACCGTCGTCCCCTCCTTTGTGGCATTGACGATGCCGAGTCTACTTTGACTCTTTTTCAAGATGGTGCGGTGATGACTACGACTACGGACACCATCAAGGACCAAGCTTTGGAGGCGAGCGACATGGTGACGAGCAAGGATGATGCTTCCATCTTAGGAGGCGAGTGATGATGTGCCATCTTCGGCCTTCATCCACGGCGACAACAACGAGATGGTTGAGCATGGGATTTTCCCTTCGACCACGGCGACATGTGATGACTTGAGTGACTTTATCCACCATATTGAGAGTGAGAGTGACTTCACCACTAGCCCCATAGATGTGTTACCCAAATTCCCATGTGAGGAGAGCCACAACCCCCACCACTTGAGTGAGATGAGTGACTCCACCATACGTGAGATTGAGTGCACCTATTTTGTGGGAGTGAGTGAACCACCACATAGAGAGAGTGAGATAGTTGATAGGTCATGTGAGGCCACTTTTAACACTAACGACTTGACCTCTACCTCTATTGTGTCTTCTCATTTGGTGCTAGTCCCTGAGGAGTCCTGGATTAGGGGGTCTCCGGACAGCTGGACTATATCCTTTGGGCCGGGACTGTTGGACTACGAAGATACAAGATTGAAGACTTCGTCTCGTGTCCGGATGGACTCTACTTGGCGTGGAAGGCAAGCTAGTCAATACGAATATGGATATCTCCTCCTTTGTAACCGACCTTGTGTAACCCTAACCCTCTCCGTGTCTATATAAACCGGAGGGTTTTAGTCTATAGGACAACATACAATCATACCATAAGCTAGCTTCTAGGGTTTAGCTTCTCTGATCTCGTGGTAAATCTACTCTTGTACTACCCATATCATCAATATTAATCAAGCAGGACGTAGGGTTTTACCTACATCAAGAGGGCCCGAACTTGGGTAAAACATCGTGTCCCCTGCCTCCTGTTACCATCCGCCTCTAGACGCACAGTTCGGGAGCCCCTACCCGAGATCCGCCGGTTTTGACACCGACAGTCCCTTATATGATGATGCGCCGATTCTCGACGACTTCGTCCTACCTTTGGACAAGACGATGGCCATGGTGGAATATGATGCACCCCCACATGGTTCCATCACAATGATGATCGTGACCACCATTCGGTCTTACCCACCTCACCTACACCACGTGAGTGGAATGACAAAGGTAACATAGGTGAAGGTGATGCTCTTGTCCACTAGTGGACTATCATGACATTGATTGCTTGCATGATGTTGATCAACCTATTTCCATGCTTCATGCTAGTGTGACTTCACCATGCGATAATTTACCCATTTATGGTGTGTATGATGATTGCCATATGGAGTCTATTAGTTGTGATGCCATGTTACATAGGATTTCTTGTGCTAATTCTCTTGGTCACATCATGTTTGCCAATCTGCTTGACTTGTCATATGCTATGCATGAGATCAATCATATGTCATATTTGCAATCTGTTCATAGTGACTATCCATATGCCATTAAAATAAACCCAATTTGCACATATGGCATAGATGACAAGCCATGGTTATTGGCATTTTTTGTCTCGTGATGATATTGGATATGCTCCTTTGCGCATCATTTATCTCATATGCCATGCCATGACCACCTTAGCTTCGGATATGCATTGTTTTGGGTGTTGCCCATTTTCTCCATATGATGTTTCAAATATTGCACGTGAGGAGACCCCCATAGTTTCTCATACATTTTAGAATATTGTGAATCACCTCCCATCCATTGGCATGATCCTTATTACTTGTATGCTCAATTTGCATCCCCCATCGTGTTATACACAATAACTATTTTTTCCTGATGGATGACATGTTCTTATACCATGCATCAAATTTCTTTGAGCGATGCTTATCTTGTGCTAACTCTCACGTGCACATACACATCAAGATGGATGATGTGTACATTTACCACACACACAATTTCTTTCGTTTGTGTCTCTTTTGTGTAGGTACCCATGAATTCTTGTCAACCTCGCAATCACACGAGTTAACAAAACAAGCTCTAGAGAGCAATGATGACTTGGGATCCGATGGATTGTCTTTCCCACCGCCTCTCTTCGCGCAAAGACTTCGCGCATTTCTTCTACATGACCCTCACTTGGCTATGGGTTATTGTCCATTACATATTCTATGCCCATCTTGCCATGTTCACTTTGCATGATATGCTCATTACTATGCTTTTGCCATGCATTCATGGCCCATGCTTTGCATTACACATGATGATTGATTCTCACTACTTGTATGTGTATTTGCAAGCTTGGTGGAGACATTGCTTGTTATTGCCATGTTTGCTTTGTGCCCCATGCCTATGATGATACTTTCATCTTGCTTTGTGTTCGTGCTTGCGATGTGTCATGTGCATTGCCTATGCCTATTATTTGCTCTCATGACATGATTGCCATGATTTACTCTAGTATGTTGCATCTTCGCACTACTAGCTTGCACAACTTGATTACTATGTTGCTTGCCTTGTTGCATCACTGATGACTCAAACTTGCTCACTTCATGCGGTTGATGACAACCATCTACATGCTTGCACATGATTGTTATTGCTTCTTGTCATATCTCTCCATATGTTGCCTCTCTCATGCTAGATGATTTGACATGTATTGAGTGCAACAATGCTTCTAATCTTGATAATGAGTTTGCCCCCATAGCATTCTCACATATATTTGGAGATTTTGACATATTTCTTGTGAAGCATGCTTGTCTTACCTCTTTGCACCATATACCTAGTGCCATGAATATTGCCATTGTTGCATCATATTATTCACGCACTTGTGCTTCTAATGGTTATGCAAGAGAAGAGAACCATCATGATGGATGATGTGTTTATCTACCATGCGCATACGTTCTTTGCTTTTTTTATGCATGTGTAGGATACTTGGACCTTATGTCAACTTCGTCACATGAGTTGACCATTTGAGCTCTTGAGAGCGACCTCTACCGCCACGATCGATTCTACACACTTGCTTGTACTTCGGCATTGTGAAGGACGCACAAGGACATGCTTTCAAGGTGATATCTTCTCTTTTGAGAATACTACTTGTGTTGCTTGCCAAACCATGAGACTTATGACTTGACCACTTGATTGCACACTTGTTAGAGATCCTTGCTTCGACTTGTCATTTTCACCATTCCATGCATCATGATATATATGCCTTGTGTGTTGCATCCAATTCTTTGGTTTACTTTCTCCTCTCATATGTTTGGTTGCAACAATGTCATCACTTCACATATGCCATGTCCATTGATTGCTACATGCTTGCCTTGATTGCCTCACACATGATGAACAATTGCTCTTTCTATTGTGTTGAGTGCCACACTATCTTTACTACACCCTATGCATGTTATGCTTGGATTGTCTTGCACTTGACCCATGTGTTAGACACTTCATTTCTTTTGGTGTTGTGAATGATTCCTATGCCTACCATAGACCTTTCATTGAGCGCTCTTGCACATGTTTGCTATGAACTTGAGGTAGATGCTTCTTCTCTTGCCACACATATTTGCATCACTACCTCACATTCACATGCATGTTCCCATGATATATTTACTTGTGCTCAATTTATGTTCTTACATGCCATGTCACTATCCTTTGTCAAACCATATGCTTCGCATGATGACGACACTTGTTTGGTGAATCACCTCTTGAATGCTTGGTTTTGTACTAATGCTAACCACAATTTGTTTTCCAAGTGTTTGTTGTCTTTCTCCTTTTGAAGGAATCCAAGATGGTGCGACATTGGAGAGTGCCCACTTCAAGCTTGAAGATGATGACTACTTAGTGAACGTCCACTCCTACACGGCGAAGCCATCTCTTTCCCATGGTGATTTGGTTTTCGATCGAGGTCGGATCTTTCCCAAGGGAGGGGAGATGATGCGGAGCATCCTACGGACATCACCATGTCAAGAGTCCGTTTGGCAAGTGACACTGCGACATCACTTCACATACACAAAGGTGAATCATCTCCTTTACTGTGTTCACTTGACCCCTTCGAGGATGGTATACTACTTGACACTCCACTCGTGTACTGCATAGGTATTGTCGAACGTATAGACGAGAAGAGGAGTGCGAGTGCAAAGTGTACAACTACACCATCCGCGAGGAAGCGTGGAAACGAAGACGCAAGAAGAAGAGATGCCGAAGAAGCTCCAGCGAGGACGTCCGGACGACACGGACGACCGGCCCCTCCCAGCGAGTGGGATGTCCGGCCCCCACGGACGACCGACATCTACACCCGAGCCAATTCAGCGAAGACCGACAACACCGGACGACCCGGCGACCGGACGACCGCCAGCCACCGGACGTCCGGTGCCACCTCAACTGAGCCAAAGTGAGCGGAAGTCCAGCGACAACCGGACGTCCGAAGCCACGAGCCACCGGACGACCGGTCCCCAGCGGACGTCCGGTACCTGTCTGCGTACAGAGATGGGCCCGAGGCCCATGTATCCCTCTCCCACTTACCCCTTCGTGGACCTAGCTATATATACTCCTCCACCTCCTCCTAGTTAGGGTTAGCGTTGTGTTAGCTCATTTGTGAGATAGAGCTTCGCTCATCCATATCGGATCTACTCCTTGAGAGAGACCGCGGCCCCTCTTCGGAGAAGATCCACCTTGGATTCAAGACCCCTTTACGGGAAGATCCCCTTGTGGATTCAAGACCTCCTCACAGAGAAGAACCGGTTACCCTATGTATCGTCCCTTGTTGGATTTGGATCGTGTATCTCTTTGTGTTTCGAGGATCTAGCGCATGTGTGATCATTCTTGTTGGTTTGAGTGTTCTCTTGTGTTCCCCTCGTGATTTTCCCCTCGTTTCCCTCCTCATGTTCTTCGTGTTCGTCGCGGGATTCGCTCCTTTCGTGAAAGATCGGGCCACTAGGGTTCTACCCTACATCACAAATTTTCTCATCAAAACTTGGGGGACTAAAAATATCATCTTCATCAAACATAGCATCCCCAAGCTTATGGCTTTGCATATCGTTAGCATCATGGATATTTAAGAGAGTTCATACCAACAACATTGCAATCATGCTCATCATTCAAAGATTTTTTGTCAAACATTTTATAGAATTCTTCTTCTATCAATTGAGCACAATTTTCCTTTCCATCATTTTCATGAAAGACATTATAAAGATTAATAATATGATGCAACCTCAAATCCATTTTTTGAGGTTTTCTTTTATAAACCAAACTAGTGATAAAACAAGAAACTAAAATATTCAATTTCAAGATCTAAAAATATACCCTCAAGCACTCACCTCCCCAGTAACAGCGCCGGAAAAGAGCCTGATGTCTACTATGCAACTTTATTTCTTGTAGACTCGTTTGGGCCTCCAAGCGTAGAGTTTTGTAGGACAGTAGCAATTTCCCTCAAGTGGATGACCTAAGGTTTATCAATCCGTGGGAGGCGTAGGATGAAGATGGTCTCTCTCAAACAACCCAGCAACCAAATAATAAAAAGTCTCTTGTATCCCCAACACACCAAATACAATGGTAAATTGTATAGGTGCACTAGTTCGGCGAAGAGATGGTGATACAAGTGTAGTAATGATAGTAGATATTGATTTTTGTAATAGTAACAATAAAAACAGCAAGGTAGCAAGTAATAAAAGTGAGCACAAACGGTATTGCAATGCTTGAAAATGAGTCCTAGAGTCTGTACATTCGCTAGTGCAATCTCTCAACAATGCTAATACAATTGGATCATATAACCATCCCTCATGTGTAATGAAGAACACTCCAAAGTTCTTATCTAGCGGAGAACATAAGAAGAAATTGTTTGTAGGGTACGAAACCACCTCAAAGCTATTCTTTCCGATCAATCTATCCTAGAGTTCGTACTAATATAACACCAAGCTATTGTTTTCTGATCGATCTAACCAAGAGTTCGTACTAAAATAACACCATATGATACACATCAACCAACTCTAATGTCACTAGATACTCCAATGTCACCGCGAGTATCCGTGAGTTGATTATACATATGCATCAAAAAATTTCAGATTCATAATACTCAATCCAACACAAAGAACCTCAAAGAGTGCCCCAATATTTGTACCGGAGAAACAAAGACGAGAACTGTTGGGGAACGTAGTAATTTCAAAAAAATTCCTACGCACACGCAAGATCATGGTGATGCATAGCAACGAGAGGGGAGAGTATGATCTACATACCTTGTAGATCGACGACGGAAGCGTTTGGTTGATGTAGTCGTACGTCTCCACGGTCCGACCGATCAAGCACCGAAACTACGGCACCTCCGAGTTCTAGCACACGTTCAGCTCGATGACGATCCCCGGACTCCGATCCAGCAAAGTGTCGGGGAAGAGTTCCGTCAGCACGACGGCGTGGTGACGATCTTGATGTTCTACCGTTCGCCTAAACTCCGCTACAATATTATCGAGGACTATGGTGGAAGGGGGCACCGCACACGGCTAAGAATATGATCACGTGGATCAACTTGTGTCTCTGGGGTGCCCCTGCCTCCGTATATAAAGGACCAAGAGGGGGAGGCCGGCCGGCCACATATGGCGCGCCAGGAGGAGTCCTACTCCCTCCGGGAGTAGGACTTCTCCCCCAATCCTAGTTGGAATAGGATTCATGAGGTGGAAAAGAGAGAGAGAGAGAGAGAGAGAGAGAGAGAGAGAAGGAGGAGGGCGCCGGCCCCCTCTCTCCTTGTCCTATTCGACTAGGGGGGGAGGGGCGCGCGGCCCAAGCCCTGGCTGCCTCTCCTCTTCTTCCACTATGGCCCATTAAGGCCCATATAGCTCCCGGGGGGTTCCGGTAACCTCCCGGTACTCCGGTAAAATCCCGATTTCACCCGGAACACTTCCGATATCCAAACATAGGCTTCCAATATATCAATCTTTATGTCTCGACCATTTCGAGACTCCTCGTCATGTCCGTGATCACATCCGGGACTCCAAACAACCTTCGGTACATCAAAATGCATAAACTCATAATATAACTGTCATCGTAACCTTAAGCGTGCGGACCCTACGGGTTCGAGAACAATGTAGACATGACCGAGACACGTCATTCATCCAATCCAATAGCCGCTATTGGTTATTGACCGGAGACGTGTCTCGGTCATGTCTACATTGTTCACCCGTAGGGTCCGCACGCTTAAGGTTACGATGACAGTTATATTATGAGTTTATGCATTTTGATGTACCGAAGGTTGTTTGGAGTCCCGGATGTGATCACGGACATGACGAGGAGTCTCGAAATGGTCGAGACATAAAGATTGATATATTGGAAGCCTATGTTTGGATATCGGAAGTGTTCCGGGTGAAATCGGGATTTTACCGGAGTACCGGGAGGTTACCGGAACCCCCCGGGAGCTATATGGGCCTTAATGGGCCATAGTGGAAGAAGAGGAGAGGCAGCCAGGGCTTGGGCCGCGCGCCCCTCCCCCCCTAGTCCGAATAGGACAAGGAGAGAGGGGGCCGGCGCCCTCCTCCTTCTCTCTCTCTCTCTCTCTCTCTCTCTCTCTCTCTTTTCCACCTCATGAATCCTATTCCAACTAGGATTGGGGGAGAAGTCCTACTCCCGGAGGGAGTAGGACTCCTCCTGGCGCGCCATATGTGGCCGGCCGGCCTCCCCCTCTTGGTCCTTTATATACGGAGGCAGGGGCACCCCAGAGACACAAGTTGATCCACGTGATCATATTCTTAGCCGTGTGCGGTGCCCCCTTCCACCATAGTCCTCGATAATATTGTAGCGGAGTTTAGGCGAACGGTAGAACATCAAGATCGTCACCACGCCGTCGTGCTGACGGAACTCTTCCCCGACACTTTGCTGGATCGGAGTCCGGGGATCGTCATCGAGCTGAACGTGTGCTAGAACTCGGAGGTGCCGTAGTTTCGGTGCTTGATCGGTCGGACCGTGGAGACGTACGACTACATCAACCAAACGCTTCCGTCGTCGATCTACAAGGTATGTAGATCATACTCTCCCCTCTCGTTGCTATGCATCACCATGATCTTGCGTGTGCGTAGGAATTTTTTTGAAATTACTACGTTCCCCAACAGTTCTCGTCTTTGTTTCTCCGGTACAAATATTGGGGCACTCTTTGAGGTTCTTTGTGTTGGATTGAGTATTATGAATCTGAAATTTTTGATGCATTGTATAATCAACTCACGGATACTCGCGGTGACATTGGAGTATCTAGGTGACATTAGAGTTGGTTGATGTGTATCATATGGTGTTATTTTAGTACGAACTCTTGGTTAGATCGAATCAGAAAAAATAGCTTGGTGTTATATTTAGTACGAACTCTAGGATAGATTGATCGGAAAGAATAGCTTTGAGGTGGTTTCGTACCCTACAAACAATTTCTTCTTATGTTCTCCGCTAGATAAGAACTTTGGAGTGGTTCTTCATTACACATGAGGGATGGTTATATGATCCAATTGTATTAGCATTGTTGAGAGATTGCACTAGCGAATGTACAGACTCTAGGACTCATTTTCAAGCATTGCAATACCGTTTGTGCTCACTTTTATTACTTGCTACCTTGCTGTTTTTATTGTTACTATTACAAAAATCAATATCTACTATCATTACTACACTTGTATCACCATCTCTTCGCCGAACTAGTGCACCTATACAATTTACCATTGTATTTGGTGTGTTGGGGATACAAGAGACTTTTTATTATTTGGTTGCTGGGTTGTTTGAGAGAGACCATCTTCATCCTACGCCTCCCACGGATTGATAAACCTTAGGTCATCCACTTGAGGGAAATTGCTACTGTCCTACAAAACTCTACGCTTGAGGCCCAAACGAGTTACAAAAATAAAGTTGCATAGTAGACATCAGGCTCTTTTCCGGCGCTGTTACTGGGGAGGTGAGTGCTTGAAGGTATATTTTTAGATCTTGAAATTGAATATTTTAGTTTCTTGTTTTATCACTAGTTTGGTTTATAAAAGAAAACCTCAAAAAATGGATTTGAGGTTGCATCATATTATTAATCTTTATAATGTCTTTCATGAAAATGATGGAAAGGAAAATTGTGCTCAATTGATAGAAGAAGAATTCTATAAAATGTTTGACAAAAAATCTTTGAATGATGAAGCATGATTGCAATGTTGTTGGTATGAACTCTCTAATATCCATGATGCTAACGATATGCAAAGCCATAAGCTTGGGGATGCTATGTTTGATGAAGATGATATTTTTAGTCCCCCAAGTTTTGATGAGAAAATTTGTGATGTAGGGTAGAACCCTAGTGGCCCGATCTTTCACGAAAGGAGCGAATCCCGCGACGAACACGAAGAACATGAGGAGGGAAACGAGGGGAAAATCACGAGGGGAACACAAGAGAACACTCAAACCAACAAGAATGATCACACATGCGCTAGATCCTCGAAACACAAAGAGATACATACGATCCAAATCCAACAAAGGACGATACATAGGTAACCGGTTCTTCTCTGTGAGGAGGTCTTGAATCCACAAGGGGGATCTTCCCGTAAAGGGGTCTTGAATCCAAGGTGGATCTTCTCCGAAGAGGGGCCGCGGTCTCTCTCAAGGAGTAGATCCGATATGGATGAGCGAAGCTCTATCTCACAAATGAGCTACACAACGCTAACCCTAACTAGGAGGAGGTGGAGGAGTATATATAGCTAGGTCCACGAAGGGGTAAGTGGGAGAGGGATACATGGCTCGGGCCCAATCTCTGTACGCAGACAGTACCGGACGTCCGCTGGGGACCGGTCGTCCGGTGGCTCGTGGGCTTCCGGACGTCCGGTTGTCGCTGGACTTCCGCTCACTTTGGCTCAGTTGAGGTGGCACCGGACGTCCGGTGCTGGCGGTCGTCCGGTCGCCGGGTCGTCCGGTGTTGTCGGTCTTCGCTGAATTGGCTCGGGTGTAGATGTCGGTCGTCCGTTGGGGGCCGGACATCCGCTCGCTGGGAGGGGCCGGTCCCGGTGTCGTCCGGACGTCCCTCGCTGGAGCTTTTTCGGACAACTCTTCTTCTTGCGTCTTCGTTTCCACGCTTCCCTCGCGGATGGTGTAGTTGTACACTTGCACTCGCACTCCTCTCGTCGTCGTTCGTTCCGAACAATACCTATGCATGTACCACGAGTGGAGTGTCAAGTAGTATACCATCCTCGAAAGGGGTCAAGTGAACACGCTAAAGGAGATGATTCACCTTTGTGTATGTGAAGTGGATGTTGAACGTGTCACTTGCCAAACGGACTCTTGACATGGTGATGTCCGTAGGATGCTCCGCATCATCTCCCCTCCCTTGGGAAAGATCCGACCTCGATCGAAAACCAAATCACCATGGGAAAGAGATGGCTTCGCCGTGTAGGAGTGGACGTTCACCAAGTAGTCATCATCTTCAAGCTTGAAGTGGGCACTCTCCAATGTCGCACCATCTTGGATTCCTTCAAAAGGAGCAAAGACAACAAACACTTGGAAAAAAATGTGGTTAGCGCTAGTACAAAACCAAGCATTCAAGAGGTGATTCACCAAACAAGTGTCGTCATCATGCGAAGCATATGGTTGACAAAGGATAGTGACATGGCATGTAAGAACATAAATTGAGCACAAGTAAATATATCATGGGAACAAGCATGTGAATGTGAGGTAGTGATGCAAATATGTGTGGCAAGAGAAGAAGCATCTACCTAAAGTTCATAGAAACATGGGCAAGCGCTCAATGAAAGGTCTATGGTAGGCATAGGAATCATTCACAACACCAAAAGAAATGAAGTGTCTGAACACATGGGTCAAGTGCAAGACAATCCAAGCATAACATGCATAGGGTGTTAGTGAAGATAGTGTGGCACTCAACACAATAGAAAGAGCAATTGTTCATCATGTGTGAGGCAATCAAGGCAAGCATGTAGCAATCAATGGACATGGCATATGTGAAGTGATGACATTGTTGCAACCAAACATATGAGAGGAGAAAGTAATCCAAGAAATTGGATGCAACACACAAGGCATATATATCATGATGCATGGAATAGGTGAAAATGACAAGTCGAAGCAAGATCTCTAACAAGTGTGCAATCAAGTGGTCCAAGTCTCATGGTTTGGGGGTTCTCAAAAGAGAAGATATCACCTTGAAAGCATGTCCTTGTGCGTCTTCACAATGCCGAAGTACAAGCAAGTGCGATGTAGAATTCGTGGGTAGGAGGTGGTTCGCTCTCAAGAGCTCGGATTGTCAACTCATGTGACGTGGAAGTTGACAAAGGTCCAAGTATCCTACACATGCACTAAACAAAACAAAGAACGTATGCGCATGGTAGATAAACACATCATCCATCATGATGGTTCTCTTCTCTTGCATAACCATTAGAAGCACAAGTGCGTGAATAATATGATGCAACAATGGCAATATTCATGGCACTTAGGTATATGGTGCAAAGAGGTAAGACAAGCATGCTTCACAAAAATATGTCAAAATCTCCAAATATATGTGAGAATGCTATGGGGGCAAACTCATTATCAAGACTAGAGACATTGTTGCACTCAATACATGTCAAATCATCTAGCATGAGAGAGGCAACATATGGAGAGATATGACAAGAAGCAATAAACAATCATGTGCAAAGCATGTAGATGGTTGTCATTCAACACAATAGAAAGAGCAATTGTTCATCATGTGTGAGGCAATCAAGTCAAGCATAGTAACCGAGTCGTGCAAGCTAGTAGTGCGAAGATGCAACATACTAGAGGAAATCATGGCAATCATGTCATGTGAGAAAATAATAGACATAGACAATGCACATGACATATCGCAAGCACGAACACAAAGCAAAATGAAAGTATCATCATATGCATGGGGCACAAAGCAAACATGGCAATAACAAGCAATGTCTCCACCAAGCTTGCAAATACACATACAAGTATGAGAATCAATCATCATGTGTAATGCAAAGCATGGGTCACGAATGCATGGCAAAAGCATAGTAATGAGCATAACATGCAAAGTGAACATGGCAAGATGGGCATAGAATATGTAGTGGACAATAACCCATAGCCAAGTGAGGGTCATGTAGAAGAAATGCGCGAAGTCTTTGCGCGAAGAGAGCGGTGGGAAAGACAATCCATGGGATCCCAAGTCATCATTGCTCTCTAGAGCTCGTTTTGTCAACTCGTGGGATTGCGAGGTTGAAAATAATTCATGGGTACCTACACAAAAGAGACACAAACGGAAGAAATTGTGTGTGTGGTAAATGTACACATCATCCATCATGATGTGTACGTGCACGTGAGAGTTAGCACAAGATAAGCATCGCTCAAAGAAATTTTATGCATGGTATAAGAACATGTCATCCATAATGAAAGAATAGTTATTATGTATGACACGATGGGGATGTAAATTGAGCATACAAGTATATGGATCATGCAATGGGTGGGAGTGATCACAATCTCCTAAAATGTATGAGGAAACTATGGGGGTATCCTCATGAGCAATGTTGGAAACATCATATGGAGAAAATGGACAACATCCAAAACAATGCATATCCGAAGCTAGGTGGTCATGGCATGGCATATGAGATAAATGATGCAAAGGTAGCATGTCAATATCATCACAAGAGAAACAAATGCCAATAACCATAGGCTTGTCATCTATGCCATATGTGCAAATTGGGTTCATTTTAATAGCATATTCATAGTCACTATGAAGAGATTACAAATATGACATGTGGTCGATCTCATGCATAGCATATGACAAGTTGGCAAACATGATGTGACCTAAGGAATTGTCACAAGAAATCCTATGCAACATGGCATCACAACTAATAGACTCCATATGGCAATCATCATACTCATCATAAATGGGTAAATCATCGCATGGGGAAGTCACACTAGCATGAAGCAGGGAAATAGGATGATCAACATCATGCAAGCAATCAATGTCATGATAGTCCTCTAGTGGGACTAGAGCATCACCTTCACCTATGTTACCTTTGTCATTCCACTCACGTGGTGTAGGTGAGGTGGGTAAGACCGAATGGTGGTCAAGATCATCATTGTGATGGAACCATGTGGGGGGTGCATCATATTCCACCATGGCCATCGTCTTGTCCAAAGGTAGGACGAAGTCGTCGAGAATCGGCGCGTCATCATATAAGGGACCTAGCACCAAATGATAAGACACAATAGAGGTAGATGTCAAGTCGTTAGTGTTAAAAGTGGCCTCACATGACCTATCAACTATCTCACTCTCTCTATGTGGTGGTTCACTCACTCCCACAAAATAGGTGCACTCAATCTCACGTACGGTGGAGTCACTCATCTCACTCAAGTGGTGGGGGTTGTGGCTCTCCTCACATGGGAATTGGGGTAACACATCTATGGGGCTAGTGGTGAAGTCACTCTCACTCTCAATATGGTGGCATAAATCACTCAAGTCATCATACATCACCGTGGTCGAAGGGAAAATCCCATGCTCAACCATCTCGTTGTTGTCGTCGTGGATGAAGGCCGAAGATGGCACATCATCACTCTCGCCTCCTAAGATGGAAGCATCATCCTTGCTCGTCACCATGTCGCTCGCCTCCAAAGCTTGGTCCTTGATGGTGTCCGTAGTCGTAGTCGTCGCTGCACCATCTTGAAAAAGAGTCGAAGTAGACTCGGCATCGTCAACGCCACAAAGAGGGATGCGGTGAAGTCAAACTTGGGAGCACCGTCTTGGAGCTCGTCGGGCTTGGACATCATGGTGGTACTAGCCTCATGCTCGTTCTAATGGAGCTTGGTCGTCGCGAAGTGAGCTTGGGGTGGAGAAGCTTTAGCCTTCATGAGTTCTTGTTCCGCCTTGAGAGCACCAATGTAGTTGTCGTCGAGGGACTTGTAGTTCTCAAGGAAGATCGTCTTGGAGATGTTGTTGTTGAATCCCATCATGAAGTGGAACTTCATCGAAATGGGGTCGTCCACGCCGGCTCGTCGCAAGGCAATCTTCATTTCCTTGAAGTACTCGTCGATGGACTTGGATCCTTGGATGGTGTTCTCCAATTGGTGTAGAAGTTGTTCCATGTAGGTTGGAGGCACAAACTCTCGCCGCAAAGCTCTCTTCGTCTTGGGCCAACTCATGTCGTAGGTCTCCGAAGATGCGTGAAGCCACCATGTGGACGCGTAGTCGTGGAAGTTCCTTGTGGCGCACTTCACTTGATCTTCGGGAGGAACTTGATGTAGCTTGAGGTAGTCGTCCATCAAACGCTCCCACTCGAGATACTCCTCGGGTTCTAGAGTCCCATAGAAAGGAATCTCATGGTCGGTGTCGAGGTCATAGTAGCTCGTGGAAGTCGTGGACTTGAGCTTGGGGAGCTTCTCTTGAGGTGCTTGTGGGCGAAGATGCCGTATGTCCGTAGGCGAAGATGCCTTGAAGTTGCTTGGCGAAGATGCTAAGGGGGATGGTGAAGTCGTTGAGCGGTTGTTGGTGTTGAGCTCTTGACCTTCACGTCCTTGTTGGTGATGGTGTCGATGCCGATGTGATATTGCCGGAGATGGTAGCCCGGAGGAATGTGCTCTTGAGCGTCTTCTCGAAGATGAGGAAGACCGCTTGTAGGAGTTGATGAGGGCCTTGATCTCCTCCATTTGAGCTTGCATCTTGGCGTCGGTAGAGTTGTTTGCGGCATCGAACTCGTCATTGTTGTTCTAGACCGAAGATGAAATGCCTTGCCTATCCATTACTCCAAGAGAAAAATGTGAGTGGTGGAAAGAGAAGAACGAATACCAAATGTACCTTGACCGAAGTTGAAAGTGGATCAATGATCACTCCAATGTGGACAAGGAAATAGCACAATTGGTACCAATTCTTGTCGGTTTCTCACACCTACACAAGTAAGGCTTATGGTGGAGCTCGGTGAGGATAGTGGCACAAAATTTTGATGTAAAATGTTAGCCAGAGTCAATAATGTTGAAAGAGATTCACAAATTCGCAAGTGTAACAAGTAGACCAATAGCAATGTGTGGCACACGGAAACACACACACAGATAGATAAATGGGGTCGTGCAACCAAGGATGAGCACAAAATGTGGAATCCACGGAAAACGCTCGTGTTGCACAACTCAAGAGAGACGCTAGCAAGATTGCTCACTAGGCGGATACGACACTTGTGCACAACCTATAAGATGCAAAATGGATAAACTTTCTATCCCAAGTATGCTATGTATGTATGGTTCCTGGTGTTTGATCCAAGATGATCGGATATGACAATCTTATGCAATGTGGTGGATGCTATGGCTATTGCTTACAAGCTTCTTTGATCTTTATCTTTTTCTTAAAAGCTTATTCTTTTTTTTGTATGGCCACTTTGTGAAATGCACAAACCAAGATAGTTATTGTGTATATGCGGGAACAAACTTGAGGCACAAGGGATGATATGATACCGATATGATATTGTATGTATGCAATGTATGGTGTAGATCACTAATGTGCACAAGTAACGTTGCCCGTAATACTCAAATGGCTAGTCTCGATAGGCAAGTAACGCAAAATGGGCTAGGGGTTATCAATGCAATGGCAAGGGAATATACAATGGAGGGATACCACGATACCGAGATGATATGGAGGTTACCGTCCGTGTCGATCATGAGTGGCGGTGATCTTGATGGAGATACCAAGATGATGGAGACTCGTCCCTAAGTAGCTGAAACACCTTAGGAAACGGAAAAACCACAACTCAAAATCTCAAGGACAAAAGTCAAATGGTGGTAGCGGGAAGTGGTGGTGTTGCACTAGGCAATGCGGAAGTGGAGGTTATGGTGGTGGACTATACACGGTGTCGGAGTTGAAAGAACGGTCCCTAAGTAGCCGAAACACCTTAGGAGACACACCTCACAACACAACCAAAATTGGGTTAAGTTGGGGTGGCGGAAGTGTATAGTGGTCAGGCCTATGCAGAAGTGGTGGTGGTGGTTGATGAAGAAGCAACCATCCCTAAGTAGCCTAGACACCTTAGGAGACTCAAATCACTCCTCAAGCAACCACATATGCGTTGGGGATCAATATGGGTTAGGTTGCGGAAGTCGGTGCTGGTGTAGCGGATGATGTGGTGGCAGCCCTAGGCAAAGATGCCAAAATTTTCAAAATTTGATGGAGTCAAATGGTGATGGTAGTATTTTTGTGGGAAGGGGGATGTCAAGAGCTTTCCAAAGAGCTAAATAACGCAAAAATCGGACTCCGTATGAATTAGTTATGGCCAAAACAAAAATCAGCCGAAGTTGATATCTACAGGTAGCGGATGTCCGGAAAAAACGGTCGTCCGGTCGCCGGACCTCCGGTCGGGTCGGAAATCCGCTGATTCTGCTCGGGTTAGGGGGTTCCGGTCGTCCGGTAAGGTCGGACGTCCGGTGGTTCCTGCGGCTCCGGACGTCCGGTAAAGTGACGGTCGTCCGGTGGGTCGGGGTCAACACGAAATTTCAGATCCGGGGCGTGATTTTGGGCGGAAAGTGATGATTTTGGGTTCAAAATTGATGAGATTTCGTGGATGAAAGATGGGGAAACTTGGGGAAATGCTAGATCCACTCGAAACCAAGCAAATCCATGGATCAAAATCAACAAAACTTCCTCAAACCAACAAATCACAAAAAAATTGGGGCTATTTTTTGTGGGGATTTTCAAAATTGGGGAAGAACACAACAAAATTAGGCTAGAAAATGAAAAGGGGAGGCTTCGAAATCGTGATCAACGTGGCTTTGATACCAAGATGATGTAGGGTAGGAACCCTAGGGGCCGATCTTTCACGAAAGGAGCGAATCCCGTCCAAGAACGCGAAGAACACGAGGGGAAAACGAGGGAAAACGCAAGAGGAAACATGAGAGAATCACTCAACCAACAAGAATAGATCACACATGCGCTAGATCGATGAACACAAAGGTGAGATACAAGATCCAAAGTCAACAACGGACGATACAAAAGTAGCCGGTCTTCTCCGTGAGGAGGCCTTGATGTTCTTCTCCAAAAGGAGGTCTTGAATCCAACGAGATC
>NC_053025.1:197240614-197277164 GCF_003073215.2 Triticum urartu
CCGCGAATAGGTGGTAATCCCGGTGGCACGTCTTGTGGAAAGATGTCGGCGAACTCCTGCAAAATGTTAGTGACAGCAGGAGGCAAAGAGGAAGGCACGTCCTCGTATGAAAATAATGCCTCTTTGCACACAAAAGCATAGCAAACAGATTTGCTAAAATCTAGATCATCAATATCAGATTTGGTGGCAAGTAAACATGCACTTTTCAATTTAATTTCAGAAGCAACACTAGATTGTTTATTATTATTAGGCTGCATTTGTTGCTCAAATTCTTTTGCCACAATCTGATTTTCACTCTTAGTTTTCTCCTGTTTTGCTTTATTAGCTCTATTAATATCATCTTTCAAAATGGAATCAGGAGTTATAGGAAGCAAAGTAATATTTTTATCCTTATGAACAAGAGTATACTGATTGTTTCTACCATGGTGAATAGAATTTTTATCAAATGGCCATGGTCTACCAAGTAATAAGGAACATGCTTGCATCGGTACCACATCACAATCAACATAATCAGCATATGTAGAGATACTAAAATGCACACGAACAGTACGTGTTACCTTAACCTTGCCGCTGTTGTTGAACCATTGGATGTAGTAAGGATGTGGATGTGGTCTTGTGGTGAGAGATAGCTTCTCCACCATCTCGATGCTAGCCAAGTTGTTGCAACTCCCTCCATCTATGATCACGCGAACAGAACGTTCCTTCACAACTCCCTTTGTATGGAACAAATTATGCCTCTGATTTTGCTCAGCTTGTGTAACCTGCACACTCAAAACACGTTGAGCAACTAAACATTCATACCTGTCAGCATCTTCAGGAGCCATGTATTGCGTCTCATGATCAGAATCGTCTCCACCGTGTTCGTCACGTGTAATAAGAGCCAAAGTCTCCTCATCATAGTCACTAGCAGACTCATACCCACCATCCTCAGTAACAATCATCACACGCTTAGATGGGCATTCTCTCGCATAATGACCTCCACCCTTGCAACGTCGGCAAATAATATCATGTGTTTGCCCTGTTGATGCCATGGAT
This sequence comes from Triticum urartu, assembly GCF_003073215.2. Classification (NCBI taxonomy): domain Eukaryota; kingdom Viridiplantae; phylum Streptophyta; class Magnoliopsida; order Poales; family Poaceae; genus Triticum; species Triticum urartu. The sequence continues at coordinate 197,241,650 of NC_053025.1, forward strand.
GAAGAAGAGCTCTTTGCAGGCCCAGAAGGTGTGCTCTTGGCAGATAGTGGTGATTGTGCCTACTTTATTGTATCACGGTTGGAGGTGGCAGCCGACGGAGGCGCCAGTGAAGCAGAACGTGTGGAAGTAGATGATGCACGTGGTGTCCATGAAGAAGGTCGACCTGCAGAAAAGTTAGTCCGCGCCAATGCCTGTCGATCCTGCACTTCACGTTCAGCTTTACAAGCAAGATGGAATAAACGAGTGATATTAGTATACTCCTTATACTCTAGAATCGTCTGAGTCTCTCTATTTAATCCACCCATAAAACGTGCAAGCATAGCTTCATTCTCCTCAACAATACCACATCTAATCATGCCAGTTTGTAATTCCTGATAATATTCTTCTACAGAATTTTTTCCCTGTCTTAAGCGCTGCAATTTTTGAAGTAATTTCCCTGTCCATTCATCATTTGCTGAAATTTATCATGCAACTCCTGATTCGTCATGTTCTCCCAGTCAGTCTCGTCGGCTTGTGATCCTGCCATGGTCAGCAACAATAGAAAACACACAAGAATATGATCCTACAGAATACTAACAAGAGGTGGTGGTGGCGGGTGTCACAAATCCGTCAAGCAAATCTCAAATTCTTACCAGTTCTTACCCAGCAGCAGGCGATGATCGGCAACCGTTGTAGTCAAAACTCTCAAAAGCTTGGATAGAGCGATTGCCAGGGAGAGTCAAACGCACGACGTAGAGGTATGTGGAGCTGGGAAGGCTTATAGTATGGTAGCAAAAAGGGTCAGCAATAATCAATTCAGAGATGCAAAGTTGAATAAACGCTCAACAACGGTACTGTGCTGGTCCTAGGCTAGACCGTGCTAGAGACGCGAGCCTAGAACACTAACAAAATCACGGCGCTACACGTAAATAAGGGAAAAGCACACTCTGGAACTTTTTTTTTTCGAGCTTTTTTTTCGGAAATCAGGGCAGCGACGACGAAAAAGTGCGACAAAAAATCAATATGATGGCACGTGGCTCAAAAGACTCAGAAAAGCCTAAAAATAGGATAGGGAAAAAATATTTTTGCCCGTGAAAATTTTGGCCTAAAAACTGCCCGGGGGTCTCCAGACCTACGCAGGCAAGGAAACACGAATCGGAGTTGAGATTGATCTCAAGAACAAACCTAATATGAGAAGAACTCGGATTGGTGGTGGTATATGGTAGCGGTGGTGGTATATGGATAGAGATTGATGGTGGTATATGGATACGGATTGGTAGTGGTATATGGATAAGGATTCAGAGCGGTGGCTGATAAGAAAAAGTGGTAGATGGGCGATGATGATGGTGCGGCGGCGGCGTGACAACTTATGACCAGAACTCGAAACTCTAAAAGACTAGACTCTAAGACCAGCAACTTGACACGACGATGCAACCGCAAATTCAACAAAGCAAAAACACTAAAAAGATTATGCAAAGGCTCAGATTGGTTCGGATATGATGAACTAACCCTAATTTTTTTTGTGTGGCTTTGTCGTGGACTATAGGTATGAAGAACAGACTCGATCTAATCTACGAAAAACTGTAAAATCTCACCGAGCAACCTGGAAATCTGATACGACTTGATAGAGGCAAAGGTGTCCCGATGTTTCGATGAGATGGTGGCTATCGTTTTCTGTGGGAGTCGACCTTGACGATCCGACTACGAACGTGCGAGACGTCGCGCCTTAGCAATCGCTAAACCAACTTCCGAGGGGTTATTGACCACGCCGGAGCACGATCAACCTGACCACAAGGGCCTGTTTCCTGCGAGCAAACGAAGAACAAGCAAGAAACTGAGATTGCAATCTGGATATTGCGAATATAAGATGAAAGCTTTATTGATCAAGGTGGGGTTCTGTGACGTCTTGGTCTGGTCGTTGGACACAAACGAAGTACGCGAAGTTGCAGCTATGGCGAACTTTTAATCTAAACAAAACCCAAAGTCTAAACGACGCCCTAAGGGCTGTATATATGGAGGAAGAGAGGGGAATTTCGTGGCCCTTGAGGGTGGGTCCGAAACCAACCCTAACTCTTGTTTCCCCACACATACGGACTCTAAAAATAGCCTATACTTAAGTATTTCGAAATTACATGGGCCTGGCCCATTAATAAGGTGACGCAGCACCTAGAATAGCCTATGGACGAATATTATGAAGTGGCATCTTGTATATTTCGTCCAAGGCTTCATGCACTCCTTATGGCGGCTTCAAAGTCCTGAAATCATCACTTGTAACTCCGTTCTTGATCCCCTTGCGCATGCCATCAACTCCATTCGTGTTCTTGCTCCAATGTTCATCCTTCTCCAAGCTAGGACCTTCATTTGTAAGCAAAACAAATGTATCCAATTTAGGCAGCATCATAATCTCATGAACATTAGAATCATTACCAAGAAACGAAAGTACCTGGTAATTTAATTGGCGTGCGCGAGCTCTAGTAATTGGTCCAGTATATGTAACAGTGGGGCTGTGGGTGTAACAATGGTATTGATGTCCTCATCACCTGGTAATTTAATTGGCGTGCGCGAGCTCTAGTAATTGGTCCAGTATATGTAACAGTAGGGGCTGTGGGTGTAACAATGGTATTGATGTCCTCATCATTGGGGGAGTACGTATTTCCCACCGACATTACATTTATGTTCACACACTGATTGCTAGATGTCGGTGCTCATACTTTTTCATTGTATCATCCATGCTAGTTTATTTTCCTTTTTATGCTTTCTTCTTGTGTGTTTAATAAACCTTAAGAAAAACAAAAAAAATAGTTGTAGCTTTTAATCAGTTTAATTTCCATGCTTGTAGTAGTAATTAAAAAGAAAACCCAAAAAGATTTCATGTTCTTCTTTTGCTTGTTGGGAGCTTTCCCGTGTAAATAGTTTTATTTCTTTTCTTTTCTTTGGGGGTCGATAGGATAACACCATAATTAAATTGTTGAAATAGCTCTTGTATGCATTATTGTCGATCTGACAAAAGAGCCCATATTGCCTTGTCTTCTCCTGTTTATTGAATGCCTGCAGATTCCAGCTTAGTCCAATGCACATGCACTATTATTATTATTCACATCGTTAGGTCGTGCAAGTTAAGGGCAATTATGATGATATATGATGGACTGGCTGAGATGAGAAAAGCTGGTATGAACTCGACCTCTTTTGTTTTTGTAAATATGATTAGCTCATCATTCTTGATTCAGCCTATTATGAATGAACATGTTTGCAATGGCAACTAGAGATCATAGTTTCTTGTGCCATGCTTGATTAGCTACGAGTTATAATGGTTTACCTTGCGTGCCAACATGCTATTAAAATGGTTATGATGTGGTATGATAGGGTGGTATCCTCCTCTGAATGATTTAAGTGACTTGACTTGGCACATGTTCACGCATGTAGTTGAAACAAAATCAACATAGCCTTCACGATATTTATGTTCATGGTGGATTATATCCTACTCATGCTTGCATTCGATGTTGATTAATTTTAATGCATGTTCATGACTGTTGTCGCTCTCTAGCTAGTCGCTTCCCAGTCTTTTGCTAGCCTTCACCTGTACTAAGTGGGAATACTGCTTGTGCATCCAAATCCCTTAAACCCCAAAGTTATTCCACATGAGTCCGCTATACCAACCTATATACGGTATATACCTGCCGTTCCAAGTAAATTTGTATGTGCCAAACTCTAAACCTTCAAATAAATATCCTGTTTTGTATGCTCGAATAGCTCATGTATCAACTAGGGCTGTCTGTATCTTCCATGTTAGGCGGGTTATTCTCAAGAGGAGTGGACTCCGCTCCTCACTCAAGAGATAAATGGCTGGTCACCGAGATGCCCAGTCCCATGCTTTATGCAAACTAAATCAAAATAATTGCAAACAAAACTCCCCCTAGGACTCTTGTTAGTTGGAGGCATTCGTTGTTTCGAGCAAGCCATGGATTGATGCTTGTGGTGGAAGGGGGAGTATAAACTTTACCATTCTGTTTGGGAACCGCCTATAATGTGTGTAGCATGGAAGATATCGCCATCTCTTGGTTGTTATGTTGACAATGAAAGTATACCGATCAAAATATTATTCACCTCTGTTTCAAAACCGAGCTCTGGCACCTCTACAAATCCCTGCTTCCCTCTGCGAAGGGCCTATCTATTTACCTTTATGCTGAGTCATCATCCTCTTATTAAAAAGCACCAGTTGGAGAGCACCGCTATCATTTGCATTCATTATTGTTAGTTTACATTGAGTATGACTTGACTGGATCTCTTTTACCATGAATTACAATGTCTAGTCAGTCCTTGGTCTTTAAAGGTGCTCTGCATTTATGTTTTGCGGTCTCAGAAAGGGCTAGCGAGATACCATCCTGTTATATCATATTATGATTGTTTTGAGAAAGTGTTGTCATCCGAGTTTTATTATTATTGCTCGCTAGTTGATTATGCTATTGATATGAGTAACTTGAGACCTATGTGTTATTGCGAATGTGGTTAGTTATAATCTTTGCTGAAAACTTGAATGCTCGCTTTACATATTTACAACAACAAGAGCAAACAAAGTTTGTAAAAGTTTTTCTTTATCACTTTCAGTTTGTCAACTGAATTGCTTGAGGACAAGCAAAGGTTTAAGCTTGGGGGAGTTGATACGTCTCCAACGTATCTACTTTTCCAAACACTTTTGCCCATTTGGACTCTAACTTGCATGATTTGAATGGAACTAACCCGGACTGACGCTGTTTTCAGCAGAACTACCATGGTGTTATTTATGTGCAGGAGCAAACGTTCTCGGAATGACCTGAAACTTCATGGAGACACTTTTCAGAAAATAAGAAAAATGTCGGATTTCGGGTTCCGGCAGACCCTCGAGGTTCGAACACTGGGGTGCGCGCGGAGATCTCTCCCCTACCGATCTACGCCCAATCTCCTCGCGTGATCTAAGCTGAAAACAACGAACAACATAAGGGACACGAGGTTTATACTGGTTTGAGCCACCGTTGTGGTGTAATATCCTACTCCAGTGTGTGGTGTGGTGGATTGCCTCAGGGGCTGATGATGAACAGTACAAGGGAAGAACAGCCTCGCGAGAGGTGTTCTTGAGCTGGTGCGATGAACTGCTTGGATGAGTTCAGTCGCCTCTCTCTCTCTGCTAGGGCTCTATCAGATCTCTAGATGTCTCTGCCCTCCCCCTCTCTGTGGTGGCTAGCTCTCTTTTATAGGGGCCCTGGGCCTCTCCCCAAATACTGAGCGGGAAGGGCGCCAACAATTGGCCACTTTGAAGGGGAACATCTAGTACAAGTTATCTTGACCAAAGGTGGTCTTCGGCTGCCAAAAGTACTGGTGATGACGCCATCTTGGGCTCCACGGTGACCTCCGTCCTGCCGCTCTTCTGGTCTTGGTCTCGTTGCACCGGAATGGCAACCTTTGCCCGATGCCTCGGCCTATGCTTGCCCCATTTGCACCAAAGGGGAAACAAGGACACTGCGTAGGCCGGCGCCTGCCTGGTCTCGATCATCATGGCTTGCGTCACGGGCGCCTCGCGAGGTACCCCTGCCTTGATCTCTCCGCCTCCTCGCGAGCCTGCCTGATGAGGCTGCCTCTGAGGAAGCTTCCTGTCGTCCGCACCGCGAGGCTTGGCCCCTCGCAAGGGTCTTGAGCTTGAGCTGATGAAGATGGGCCGCGCTGGGCCCCCACTTGAGCCACGCCGCAGGCCGCATGCAGGCAAGTCTGGGGACCCCCGTTCCCAGAACACCGACAAAAAACACCTACCAAAGATGAAGGCCAGGGGGCCCACCACCTTGCCATGAGGGTGGGGGGCGCGCCTGCCCCCCTAGGGCGCGCCCCCTACCTCGTGGGCCCCCTGTTGCCTCTCCGACTCCAACTCCACCTCCATATATTGAGTTTCGATGAGAAAAAAATCAGAGAGAAGAAATCATCGCGTTTTACGATACGGAGCCGCCGCCAAGCCCTAAAACCTCTCGGGAGGGCTGATCTGGAGTCCGTCCGGGCTCCGGAGAGGGGAATCTGTCGCCATCGTCATCATCAACCATCCTCCATCACCAATTTCATGATGCTCACCGCCGTGCGTGAGTAATTCCATCGTAGGCTTGCTGGACGGTGATGGGTTGGATGAGATCTATCATGTAATCGAGTTAGTTCTGTTAGGGTTTGATCCCTAGTGTCCACTATGTTCTGAGATTGATGTTGCTATGACTTTGCTATGCTTAATGCTTGTCACTAGGGCCCGAGTGCCATGATTTCAGATCTGAACCTATTATGTTTTCATCAATATATGAGTGTTCTTGATCCTATCTTGCAAGTCTATAGTCACCTATTATGTGTTATGATCCGTTAACCCCGAAGTGACAATAATCAGGATACTTACCGGTGATGACCGTAGTTTGAGGAGTTCATGTATTCACTATGTGTTAATGCTTTGCTCTGGTTCTGTATTAAAAGGAGGCCTTAATATCCCTTAGTTTCCGTAAGGACCCCGCTGCCGTGGGAGGGTAGGACAAAAGATGTCATGCAAGTTCTTTTCCATAAGCACGCATGACTATATTCGGAATACATGCCTACATTATATCAATGAACTGGAGCTAGTTCTGTGTCACCCTAGGTTATGACTGTTACATGATGAACCGCATCCGGCATAATTCTCCATCACCGATCCATTGCCTACGAGCTTTCCATATATTGTTCTTCACTTATTTACTTTTCCGTTGCTATTGCTATCATCATTACAAAATACTAAAAACATTGCTTTTACTACTGTTACCTTTTGTTACCGTTATCACCACTATCATATTACTTTGCTACTGAACACTTTGCTGTAGATATTAAGTTTCCAGGTGTGGTTGAATTGACAACTCAGCTGCTAATACTTGAGAATATTCTTTGGCTCCCCTTGTGTTGAATCAATAAATTTGGGTTTAATACTCTACCCTCGAAAACTATTGCGATCCCCTATACTTGTGGGTTATCAAACACGGCCCTCTCATGGGGCTCCGGAGTGGGGACGATCTGTCCCTTAGCAGGAAGCCGATGTGCGATTTCCCTAGCCAAATATTCGGCCTCCCAAAGTTGGATGATGTCCTTCTCCTTGACGGTGGAGGCCATCCACTTGCCATGCGCTCCGGACATGGTTGGAGTGCTTTCTTGGGGTAGGAAAGATGAGAACTTGGGCGCTGGAGCTCGAGAGTGGGTAGGCGGCAAGAGAGAAGGCGTGGGTGGAAGAGATGAATCCTTATCTCCTTATAAAGGCAGTGAATATCAAATGCCTCCCCACTCGCCATGAAACTCGCCTATTCCCCAGGGGCCATGCGGGCGGCACGGTTGGATTACACGTACCCGTATTGATGAGAATCCCGTAATAAGGGGACATGATCTCTGCTTTCATAAGACGTACCAATGAGACCGCATCTCGAAGCGGCAGGCCAAAAATGGCTCGAAATAATGACCTGGTGATGACGTGGTGTCACGTCAAAAATTGTCAGCAGATTGGACTCATGAAATATTATATTCTCTGCGGTAGTGTGTGGTACTTGTTTTGCAGATCCAGACATGTTAGTCATATTCGAAGGTTGTGTTGGAGTATTCAGAGGAGGAACCCGCCTTGCAATGCCGAAGACAATCTGCGCGCCGAACACCTTGTCATTGAAGCCTGGTTCAGGGGCTACTGAGGGAGTCCTGGACTAAGGGGTCCTCGAGCGTCCGACCTGTTGAACATGGGCCGGACTGATGGGCTACAAAGATACAAGACCGAAGACTCTCACCCGTGTCTGGATGGGACTCTCCTTGGCGTGGATGGCAAGCTTGGCGTTCAGATATGAAGATTCCTTTCTCCGTAACCGACTTTGTGTAACCCTAGTCCCCTCTGGTGTCTATATAAACTAGAGTGCTTAGTCCGTAGAGACAATCATAATCAGATGGTCTAGACTTCTAGGATTTTAGCCTTTACGATCTCGTGGTAGATCAACTCTTTTAACCCCCATACTCATCAATATTAATCTAGCAGGACGTAGGGTTTTACCTCCATCGAGAGGGCCCGAACCTGGGTAAACATTGTGTTCCCTGTCTCCTGTTACCATCAACCTCAGATGCACAGTTCGGGACCCCCTACCCGAGATCCGCCGGTTTTGACACTGACACTAACTTGGACAAGAAGGATGGACATTGGAGCAAGATCAAGCATGGAGATGGTGGCATGCGCAAGGGGAACAAGAACGGAGTTAGAAGTGATGATTTCAGGACTTTAAAGCCAGCATAATGAGTGCATGAAGCCTTGGACGAAATATATAAGATGCCACTTCATAAATTTCGTCCAGAGGCTATTATAGGTGCTCTGTCACCTTATTATCGGGCCAGGCCCATGTAATTTCGAAATACTTGAGCATAGGCTGTTTTTAGAGTTCGTATGTGTGGGGAAACAAGAGATAGGGTTGGTTTCAGAACCCTCCTTCAAGGGCCACGAAATTCCCACCTCTCCCTCCATATATACAGCCCTTAGGGCACTGTTTAGACTTTGGGTTTTGTTTAGATTAAAAGTTCGCCATAGCTGGAACTTCGCGTACTTCGTTTGTGTTCAACGACCAGACTAAGACGTCACAGAACCCCATCTTGATCAATAAAGCTTTCATCTTATATTCGCAATATCCGGATTGCAATCTCAGTTTCTTGCTTGTTCTTCATTTGCTCGCAGAAAATAGACCCTCGTGGCTAGGTTGATCGTGCTCTGGCGTGGTCAATAACCCTTGGAAGTTGGTTTAGCGATTGCTAAGGCGCGATATCTTCGCACGTTCGTAGTCGGATGATGAGGACATCAATACCATTGTTACACCCACAGCCCCTACTGTTACATATACTGGACCAATTACTAGAGCTCGCGCACGCCAATTAAATTACCAGGTACTTTCGTTTCTTGGTAATGATTCTAATGTTCATGAGATTATGATGCTGCCTAAATTGGATACATTTGTTTTGCTTACAAATGAAGGTCCTAGCTTGGAGAAGGATGAACATTGGAGCAAGAACACGAATGGAGTTGATGGCATGCGCAAGGGGATCAAGAACGGTTCTAGGTGCTCAGGCCCATGTAATTTCGAAATACTTAAGTATAGGGCTATTTTTAGAGTCCGTATGTGTGGGGAAACAAGAGTTAGGGTTGGTTTCGGACCCCACCCTCAAGGGCCACGAAATTCCCCTCTCTTCCTCCATATATACAGCCCTTAGGGCGTCGTTTAGACTTTGGGGGTTTTGTTTAGATTAAAAGTTCGCCATAGCTGCAACTTCGCGTACTTCGTTTGTGTCCAACGACCAGACCAAGACGTCACAGAACCCCACCTTGATCAATAAAGCTTTCATCTTATATTCGCAATATCCAGATTGCAATCTCAGTCTTGCTTGTTCTTCGTTTGCTCGCAGGAAACAGGCCCTCGTGGTCAGGTTGATCGTGCTCCGGCGTGGTCAATAACCCCTCGGAAGTTGGTTTAGCGATTGCTAAGGCGCGACGTCTCGCACGTTCGTAGTCGGATCGTCAAGGTCGACTCCCACAGAAAACGATAGCCACCATCTCATCGAAACATCGGGACACCTTTGCCTCTATCATCTTGGGAGTTAGAGACTGAACAACGTTTCACATGCTTACAATATCCTGAGGAAAGACGTGTTGTTGTTGCTGTTTGTGAATTCACTAGTTTTTCTTCTATTCGGTGGTCTGACCATTGTAGATTATATCATGATAAAATCCCTACTACTTGGGCTGCTTTGAAAACTTCTATGTGTACTCGCTGGGTTCCACTATATTATAAATGTGAATTACTTCAAAAACTATAGCGTTTGAGACAAGGAAATAATTTAGTAGAGGAGTATTATCAGGAATTACAAACTGGCATGATTAGATGTGTTATTATTGAGGATAATGAAGCTATGCTTGCATGTTTTATGGGTGGATTAAATAAACAGATTCAGACCATTCTAGAGTATAAGGAGTATAATAATATAACTCGCTTATTCCATCTTGCTTGCAAAGCTGAACGTGAAGTGCAGGATCGACATGCATTGGCGCGAACTAATTTTTTTGTAGGTCAATATTCATCTTGGACACCACGTACATCCTCTACTCCCACACATCCTACTGCAGCACCACTGACTTCAGTCGCCAGTTCAAACTGAGATACAAGAAAACAGGCACCACCACCACCATCTGCCAGGAGTACACCTTCTGCTCCCTCACAGAGCTCTTCTTAATCAATTGCATCAACAAGGCAAACACATGAGGTTATATGCCAGCGTTACAAGGGTGGAGGTCACCATGCGAGCAAATGTCCACCTCCGCGCATGATGAATGTTACTGAGGATGGTGGGTGCTACTTCCTGAGCTTGCGTTGGTTTTTCCCTTGAAGAGAGGGTGATGCAGCAAAGTAGAGATGAATATTTCCCTCAGTTAGAGAACCAAGGTATCAATCCAGTAGGAGACAACGCACAAATCACCAATACCTGCACAAACAATCAAACAACTTTCACCCAACGCTATAAAGGGGTTATCAATCCCTTCACGGTCACTTGCAAAAGTGAGATCTAATAGAGATAGATGAAACTAAACAAAAGATAAAGTAAATATCTTTGGTATTATTGGTTTATAGGTCGGAAAGTAAAGATTGCAAAATAGTAGACCAGAAACTTATATGATGGAAAATAATAGATCGGAAACTTATATGATGGAAAGTAGACCCGGGGGCCATAGGTTTCACTAGAGGCTTCTCTCAAGATAGCAAATAGTACGGTGTGTGAACAAATTACTATCGAGCAATTGATAGAAAAGCGCAAAGTTATGACGATATCTAAGGCAATGATTATGAAATATAGGCATCACGTCCGTGTCAAGTAGACCGAAACAATTCTGCATCTACTACTATTACTCCACACATCGACCGACTCCTGCCTGCATCTAGATTATTAAGTTCATGAAGAACAGAGTAACACATTAAGTAAGATGACATGATGTACATGAATAAAACTCAAGCAATATGATGTAAACCCCATCTTTTAATCCTCGATGGCAACAATACAATACATGCCTTGCTGCCCCTACTGTCATTGGGAAAGGACACCGCAAGATTGAACCCAAAGCTAAGTACATCTCCCATTGCAAGAAAAACCAATCTAGTTGGCCAAACCAAACCGATAGTTCGAAGAGAATTACAAAGATATCAAATCATGCATAAAAGAATTCAGAGAAGATTCAAATAATATTCATAGATAAGCTGATCATAAATCCACTATTCATCGGATCTCGACAAACACACCGCAAAAGAAGATTACATCGGATAGATCTCCAAGAACATCGAGGAGAACATGGTATTGAGAAACAAAGAGAGAGAAGAAGCCATCTAGCTACTAGCTATGGATCGGTAGGTCTGAGGTAAACTACTCACGCTTCATCAGAAGGGCAATATAGTTGATGTAGAAGCCCTCCGTGATCGAATCCCCCTCCGGCAGGGTGCCGGACAAGGCCCCAAGATGGGATCTCACGGGAATAGAAGGTTGCGGCGGTGGAAAAGTGTTTTCGTGGATACTTCTGGTGGTTTGGGAATATATGTGAATATATAGGAGGAATGTCTAGGTCAGGGGAGTCACTAGGAGGCCACAAGGCAGGGGGCGCGCCCTACCCCCTGGGTGCGCCCTCCACCCTTGTGGCCGCCTCGTGGCTCTTCTGACTTGCACTCCAAGTCTCCTGGGTGTCTTTTGGTCCAAGAAAAATCATTGCGAATGTTTTATTCCGTTTGGACTCCATTTGGTATTCCTTTTCTACGAAGCTCAAAAACAAGGAAAAACAGAAACAAACACTGGGCTCTAGGTTAATAGGTTAGTCCCTGAGATATTAATAAATAGCATATTAATGCATATAAAACATCCAAAATAGATAATATAATAGCATGGAACAATAAAAAATTATAGATACGTTGGAGACATATCAAGCATCCCCAAGCTTAATTCATGCTCGTACTCGAGTAGGTAAATGATAAAAACAGATTTTTTTTTGATGTGGAATGTTACCTAACATATTTATCCATGTAATTTTTCTTTATTGTGGCATGAATGTTCAGATCCATAAGATTCAAAACAAAAGTTTAATATTGACATAAAAAAATAATACTTCAAGCATACTAACAAGGCAATTATGTCTTCTCAAAATAACATGGCCAAAGAAAGCTACCCCTACAAAATCATATAGTCTAGCTATGTTCCATCTTCATCACACAAAATATTCAAATCATGCGCAACCCCGATGACAAGCAAAGCAATTGTTTCATACTTTTGGTGTTCTCGAACCTTTTCAACTTTCACGCAATACATGAACGTGAGCCATGGACATAACACTATAGGTGGAATAGAATATGGTGGTTGTGGAGAAGACAAAAAGAAGGAGATAGTCTCACATCAACTAGGCGTTTCAACGGGCTATGGGGATGCTCATCAATAGATATCAATGTGAGTAAGTAGGGATTGCCATGCAACAGATGCACTAGAGCTATAAGTTTATGAAAGCTCAAAAGAAAACTAAGTGGGTGTGCATCTAAATTGCTTGCTCTTGAAGACCTAGGGCAATTTGACGAAGCTCATCGTTGGAATATACAAGCCAAGTTCTATAATGAAAAATTCCCACTAGTATATGAAAGTGACAACATAGGAGACTCTCTATCATGAAGATCATGGTGCTACTTTGAAGCACAAGTGTGGAAAAAGGATAGTAACATTGCCCCTTCTCTCTTGTTCTCTCCTTTTTTTCTCTTTTTTTCTCTTTGTTTGGCTTCTTTGGCCTCCCTTTTATTTTTTCCTCACATGGGACAATGCTCTAATAATGAAGGTCATCACACTTTTATTTACTTACAACCCAAGAATTACAACTCGATACTTAGAACAAAATATGACTCTATATGAATGCCTCCGGCGGTGTACCGGGATGTGCAATGACTCAAGAGCAACATGTATGAAAGAATTATGAACGGTGGCTTTGCCACAAATACGATGTCAACTACATGATCATGCAAAGCAATATGACAATGATGGAACATGTCATAATAAAATGGAATGGTGGAAAGTGGCATGGCAATATATCTCGGAATGGCTATGGAAATGCCATAATAGGTAGGTATGGTGGCTATTTTGAGGAAGGTATATGGTGGGTGTATAGTACCGGCGAAAGTTGCGCGGCACTAGAGAGGCTAGCAATGGTGGAAGGGTGAGAGTGCATATAATCCATGGACTCAACATTAGTCATAAAGAACTCACATACTTATTGCAAAAATCTATTAGTTATAAAAAATGAAGTACTACGCGCATGCTCCTAGGGGGATAGATTGATAGGAAAAGACCATTACTCGTCCCCGACCACCACTCATAAGGAAGACAATAAATAAATAAATCATGCTCTAACTTCATCACATAACGGTTCACCATGTGTGCATGCTACGGGAATCACAAACTCTAACACAAGTATTTCTACAATCCACAATTACTCACTAGCCTTACTCTAATACCACCATCTTCATATCTCAAAACAATCATAAGGAATCAAACTTCTCATAGTATTCAATGCACTTTATATGAAAGTTTTTATTATACTTATCTTGGATGTCTATCATATTAGGACTAAATTTATAACCATAGAAAATTACCATGCTGTTTAGAGACTCTCAAAATAATATAAGTGAAGCATGATAGTTTAACAATTTCTATAAAATAAAGCCACTGCCATGCTCTAAAAAGACATAAGTGAAGAACTAGAGAAAAATTGTCTAGCTGAAAAGATATAAGTGAAGCACATGGAGTATTATAATAAATCATAATTCATGTGTGTCCCTCTCAAAAGGTGTGTACAACAAGGATGATTGTGGCAAACTAAAAAGCAAAGACTCATACCATACAAGACGCTCCAAGCAAAACACATATCATGTGGTGAATAAAAATATAGCCTCAAGTAAAGTTACCAATAGATGAAGACGAAAGAGGGGATGCCTTCCGGGGCATCCCCAAGCTTAGGCTCTTGGTTGTCCTTGACTATTACCTTGGGCTGCCTTGGGCATCCCCAAGCTTAGGATCTTTCCACTCCTTATTCCATAGTCCATCAAATCCTTACCCAAAACTTGAAAACTTCACAACACAAAACTCAACAGAAAATCTCATAAGCTCCATTAGTATAAGAAAATAAATCACCACTTTTGGTACTATTGTGGACTCATTCTTGGTTTATATTGGTGTAATATCTACTATATTCCAACTTTTCCATGGTTCATACCCCCCGATACTATCCATAGATTCATCAAAATAAGTAAAACAACACAAAGAAAACAGAATTTGTCAAAAACAGAAAAATCTGTAGTAATCTGTAACTCTCGAATACTTATGTTACCCCAAGAATTCTGAAAAATTAGGATAGCCTGGTAAATTTGTATTTTAATTTCTTGCAAAAAGAATCAGTATTTTATCGTGCTTCTGTTAAAAATGAGAATTTTTTTCCTGGGTGCAAAAGTTTCTGTTTTTCAGCAAGATCAAATCAACTATCATCGTAAGCCATCCCAAAGGTCTTACTTGGAACAAACACCAATTAAAACACAAAACCACATCTAACCAGAGGCTAGATGAATTATTTAAAGCAAAACAGGAACACAAAATCAAAGAACAAAAATAAAATTGGGTTGCCTCCCAACAAGCGCTATTGTTTAACGCCCTTAGCTAGGCATAAAAACACAAATAGATATAGGTATAATCATAGTAATGATAAGACAAATCTCGAAAACTCATCCAGTACTCCCTTCGTTTAGCAGCAAGTTTTCTTTGTGGTAAGAAAAAGTAATCAAAAGGGCTAAATTTAATGGGATAAGGACCCCAAAGATCAAGCTCGGGAGGAATTTGTTCCTCCTTCGGCCCCTCATATTGTATGACCAAGTCATCATTGTAAGCATTCTTTTGGCAAAAATTCATGAGCTTATGTCTAAGAGAGAAACCTAGTCCATTGTTTTGAATAGAAAAATTACCATGAAGTTCAGAAATATTATCAACTAATACATCGATAGGAGCCCTCTTTCTTAAATTTTCATTATCAGCAACATGATTTAGAGATCGTAAACGCATTATATCCTCTTGGTTAAAGAGAATTCCCTCTATGGGAGGACGACCACCATCTACTTTATAATGCACGAAAATTTTACTAGCTTCTTTCATAATAAATCTAAACTCATGGGCTAGAAATATAGTGGTGATGTGCTTAACAGAACAATATTCAATGTTAGAAAACTCTAGAAAAATCCATTGTATGGATGGATGCATATGAACAAATTGTCTTTCAAGTTCAACCACGAGCAAATATATAGCATCCACGAGACTACTAGTTTTATGGAGAATAGATCCACCTAACGTGGGAAGCGCACCGGCACAAGTAAAGAAATATTGAATAACCCCTTTTCCAATAGTATTGTCGCTACCTATGCAAAGTTTTTTAGTGTGCAAGATAGCATATTCTTCATGAGGATTAGTATTAGCAAAAGAATCGAAGTCGTTACTACTATCCTTTTCAGCGATAACCTCTCCAATTTCAGACATGGTAGCAACAAACCAATCTAGTAAACGAGCAAACCGAAAGCAAATGAAGAAGACAAATGGAAGAGAGGCGAAGAAGAAGGCAAATCTTTTCAAAATCGTTTCAGAAGTGGGGGAAAGGAAGGCAAATGGTGAATACTGTAATGCAAGAGATAAGAGTTTTATGACGGGTACTTGGTATATCTTGACTTGGCGTAGATCTCCTCGGTAATGGCGCCAAAAATTCTTCCTGCTACTTCTTGAGCTTGCGTTGGTTTTTCCCTTGAAGAGGAAAGGGTGATGCAACAAAGTAGAGATAAGTATTTCCCTCAGTTAGAGAACCAAGGTATCAATCCAGTAGGAGACAACGCACAAATCACCAATACGTGCACAAACAATCAAACAACTTGCACCCAACGCGATAAAGGGGTTGTCAATCCCTTCACGATCACTTTAGAAGTGAGATCTAATAGAGATAGATGAAACTAAACAAAAGATAAAGTAAATATTTTTGGTATTTTTGGTTTATAGATTGGAAAGTAAAAGATTGCAAAATAGTAGATTAGAAACTTATATGATGGAAAATAGTAGACTGAAAACTTATATGATGGAAAATAGACCCCGGGGCCATAGGTTTCACTAGAGGCTTCTCTCAAGACAGAAAATACTACGGTGGGTGAACAAATTACTATCGAGCAATTGATAGAAAAGCGCAAAGTTATGACGATATCTAAGGCAATGATTATGAAATATAGGCATCACGTCCGTGTGAAGTAGACCGAAACGATTCTGCATCTACTACTATTACTCCACACATCGACCGACTCCTTCCTATATCTAGAGTATTAAGTTCATGAAGAACAGAGTAACACATTAAGTAAGATGACATGATGTAGAAGAATAAACTCAAGCAATATGATGTAAACCCCATCTTTTTACCCTCGATGGCAACAATACAATACGTGCCTTGCTTCCCCTACTGTCACTGGGAAAGGACACCGCAAGATTGAACCCAAAGCTAAGCACTTCTCCCATTGCAAGAAAAACCAATCTAGTGGGCCAAACCAAACCGATAGTTTGAAGAGAATTACAAAGATATCAAATCATGCATAAAATAATTCTGAGAAGATTCAAATAATATTCATGGATAAGCTGATCATAAATCCACAATTCATCGGATCTCGACAAACACACCGCAAAAGAAGATTACAACGGATAGATCTCCAAGAACATCGAGGAGAACATGGTATTCAGAATCAAAGAGAGAGAAGAATCCATCTAGCTACTAGCTATGGACCCATAGGTCTGAGGTAAACTACTCACGCTTCATCGCAAGGGCAATACAATTGATGTAGAAGCCCTCCGTGATCGAATCCCCCTCCGGTAGGGTGCTGGAAAAGGCCCCAAGAGGGGATCTCATGGGAACAGAAGGTTGCAGCAGTGGAGAAGTGTTTTCATGGATGCTTCTGCTGGTTTGGGAATATATGAGAATATATAGGAGGAAGATCTAGGTTAGGGGAGTCACGGGGGGCCCACAAGGAAGGAGGCGCGCCCTCCACCCTTGTAGCCGCCTCGTGGCTCTTCTGAATTGCACTCCAAGTCTCGTGGGTGTCTTCCGGTCTAAGAAAAATCATCGCAAAGGTTTTATTCCGTTTGGACTCCGTTTGGTATTCCTTTTTTGCGAAGCTCAAAAACAAGGAAAAACAGAAACTGGCACTCGGCTCTAGGCTAATGGGTTAGTCCCCAAAATAATATAAAATAGCATATTAATGCATATAAAACATCCAAAACAGATAATATAATAGCATGGAGCAATAAAAAATTATAGATACGTTGGAGACGTATCAGCGGGTATGAGTCCGCTAGTGACTATGATGAGTAGGCTTTGGCTCTTATAGCAAGCGAAGAACATGGTGAAGATAATTCTGAACATGAGACTCAATACATGTCTACTGAATATGCTGACAGGTATGAGAGTTTAGTTGCTCAACGTGTTTTGAGTGTGCAGGTAACACAAGCTGAGCAAAATCAGAGGCACAATTTGTTCCATACAAAGGGAGTTGTGAAGGAACGTTCTGTCCGCGTCATCATTGATGGAGGGAGGTGCAACAACTTTGCTAGCATGGAGATGGTGGAGAAGCTCTCTCTCACCACAAGACCACATCCACATCCTTACTACATCCAATGGTTCAACAACAGCGGCAAGGTTAAGGTAACACGTACTATTCATGTGCATTTTAGTATCTCTACATATGTTGATTCTGTTGATTGTGATGCGGTACCCATGCAAGCATGTTCCTTATTACTTGGTAGACCATGGCAATTTGATAAAAAATCTGTACACCATGGTAGAAACAATCAGTATACTCTTGTTCATAAGCATAAACATATTACTTTGCTTCCTATGTCTCCCGATTCCATTTTTGAAAGATGATATTAATAGAGCTAATAAAGCAAAACAGGAGAAAAAAAAGAGTGAAAACCAGATTGTGCCAAAAGAATTTGAGCAACAAACGAAGCCTAATATTAAACCATCTAGTGTTGCTTCTAAAATTAAATTGAAAAATTCATGTTTAGTTGCCACCCAATCTGATATTGATGAGCTAGATTTCAACAAATCTGTTTGCTATGCTTTTGTGTGCAAAGAGGCTTTATTTTCATTCAAGGACGTGCCTTCCTCTTTGCCTCCTGCTGTCACTAACATTTTGCAGGAGTTCTCTGACATCTTTCCACAAGACGTGCCACCAGGATTACCACCTATTCAAGGGATTGAGCATCAGATTGACTTAATTCCCGGTGCTTCATTGCCAAACCGTGAGCCATACCGTACCAATCTAGAGGTGACGAAGGAGATTATGCGTCAAGTACAGGAGCTGCTCGACAATGGTTATATACGCGAATCTCTTAGTCCTTGTGATGTTCCTATTATACTAGTGCCAAAAAAGGATGGTACATCACGTATGTGTGTTGATTGTAGAGGCATTAATAATATTACTATTCGTTATCGTCATCTTATACCTAGGCTAGATGATATGCTTGATGAATTGAGTGGCTCTATAATTTTCTCCAAAGTTGTTTTGTGTAGTGGATACCATCAAATTCGTATGAAATTGGGAGATGAATGGAAAACAACATTTAAAACTAAGTTTGATTATATGAGTGGTTAGTCATGCCTTTTGGGTTAACTGATGCACGTAGTACTTTCATGATATTAATGAATGGAGTTTTACGTGCTTTCATTGGATGATTTGTGGTAGTTTACTTTGATGATATATTGATTTATAACAGATATTTGGAGGAACATTTGGAACATTCATGTGCTGTTTTTATTGCTCCACGTGATGCACGTTTGTTTGGTAACCTTGGGAAGTGCACCTTTTGCACCAACGGAGTATCTTTTCTTGGCTATGTTGTTACTCCATAGGGAATTAAAGTTGATAAAGCCAAGATTGAAGCTATTCAGAGTTGGCGGCAGCCCAAAGTGGTCCCACAAGTGAGGAGTTTCCTTGTCCTCGCTGGTTTCTATAGGCGTTTTGTGAGAGATTTCAGCACCATTGCTGCACCTCTCAATGAGCTTACAAACAAGGATGTGCCTTTTGTTTGGGGTACCGCATAGGAAGAAGCCTTCACGGTATTGAAAGATAAGTTGACACATGCTCCTCTACTCCAACTTCCTGATTTTAATAAGACTTTTGAGATGAATGTGATGCTAGTGGAATTGGATTAGGAGCTGTGTTATTACAAGATGGTAAACCTGTTGCATACTTCTCTGAAAAATTGAGTGGGCCTAGTTTGAATTATTCTACTTATGATAAGGAATTATATGCTCTTGTTCGAACTTTGGAAACATGACAACCTTATTTATGGCCCAAAGAATTTGTTATTCATTCTGATCATGAATCTTTAAAACATATTAAAAGTCAAGCAAAATTGAACCATAGACATGCTAAATGGGTTGAATTCATTGAGACTTTCCCTTATGTCATTAAACATAAGAAGGGTAAAGAAAATGTTATTGCTAATGCTTTGTCTCGGTGCTATACTATGCTTTCAAAATTTGACTTTAAAATATTTGGTTTGGAGACCATCAAAGATCAATATGTGCATGATCCTAAATTTAAAGATGTATTGCAGAATTGTAAAGAAGGGAGAACATGGAACAAGTTCGTCGTAACGATGGATTTGTGTTCCGTGCTAACAAGCTATGCATTCCAGCTAGCTCTATTTGTCTTTTGTTGTTGCAGGAGGCGCATGGATTAATGGGACACTTTGGCGTGAAGAAGACGGAGGATGTACTTGCTACACATTTCTTTTGGCCAAAGATGAGACGGGATGTTGAGCGCTTTGTTGCTCGCTACACTACATGTCAAAAACTAAGTCATGACTCAATCCTCATGGTTTATATATGCCTTTGCCTGTACCTAGTGTTCCATGGGAGGATATATTTATGGACTTTGTTTTGGGTTTACCTCAAACAAAGAAGGGGAGGGAAAACATATTTATTATCATCGATAGGTTCTCAAAAAATGGCACACTTTATACCATGTCATAAATGCGATGATGCTGCTAATGTTGCTGATTTGTTTGGCGGATTCGGGGCTCCACAGACCCAAGATAGATTTGAACTCTAGGGAATGTGCGAAGAACTCAACCTCCCCAGTCTGCCAACTCGTCGATCCCTCGGCCTAGCTTGATGAACTAGAATGGAAAGAGCCACAACGGTTTACTCAGGTTCGGGCCATCTTGCGGTGTAATACCCTACTCCTTCTTTGTGGTGGATTAGCCTCGAGGTGGGCTGAGGATGAACTGGTACAGAGGAAGAACAACCTCAGGAGGTGTGTTCTTGTGCTCGTGCGAGCTGGTGAGGGTGCAGATGGTCTGAATGACCCCCCTTCTATGGTGGTGGCTAGGCTATATTTATAGTGGCCTTGGTCCTCTTCCCCAAAACGAAGGTGGGAAGGGATCCCACAATGGCCAAATTCGAAGGAATACAACCAGTTCAACTTATCCTGACGAAAGGTGGTCTTCGCCTGCAAAGCTTCTGGTCATGACGTTGTGGTGGGCTCAGCGCTGAACTCCATCCTACCGTCCTTGCGGTCTTGGTCTTGCAGCATTGAAATGGAAACCTTTGGTTGATTCCTCGGGACTTTGCGCCTGTGCTTTCCTCTTTAGCACCAAAGAGGAAACCTGCTGCACTGCACCAACTGGCGCCCGCCTGGCCTTGGTCGTCATGGCTTGCATCATCTTAGCCTCACGAGGTGGGCGCCTGCATAGGAAACTCTCCTCCTCAGGAGCCAGCCTAGGGAGGCCGCTCCCTCCAGTGGTCTTGGCATCGTCCGCCTTCCGAGGCTTGGCCCCTCACGAGGGTCTTGTTTTGTTGGTGCTGAAGGTGGGCCGTACCAGGCCGTCGATGGAGCCATGCCATGGGCCGCAGGCAGACAAGTCTGGGTACCCTAGTTCCTAGGACACTGATAGTAGCCCCCGGGCCCAAGGCGCACTCAGACTGGGCTTCTAGGTGAAGCCAAAGGGCAAGGGCGAAGCACCGTGGGCCCCAACCATGTGCGGACCCGGTCGACACATGGGACTTGATGGGATGTGGGCGCCTCCACTTCCCCATGCAGCCTCGGCAACCGCCAGGCTTAACGGCGGACTGCTGCAAGTGCGACTCAGCCACCATTGCCCGTCTCGCTTGTCCTCCGCTTCTCCCCTTCTCTGCGAGCTCGTATCATCTCCTCCAGATTCCGCGCCTGCATCCATTCACTTCTTCCACCATGGCTTCGAGGGCGAAGAAGAAAGGGAAGGCTTGCGCGCCCGCAGAATCTCCGCTTGGGTCGGAGCCGGCGCTTGGTCGGTCGACGATGATCAACCAGGAGGGTTTAGACAAGGTCTGGCCGGTGCTTGCCGCAGATTCCAATGAGTGGAGGGTGGCGACGGTCTGGCCCGCCTTGCGGGCCCAGATTGACATGGCGGTCATCGAGATCCCCATCCATCTTCATGCTATTCTGGCTGGCTTGGTGCCCCCTTTCTCTGATTTCTTCAACGCCGTGCTTTCGCATTATTAGATCCACACGTTGCATCTGGACCTCGGGTCCATCGTGCTCCTTGTCGCCTTCGCCTTCCTATGCGAGGCCATCGTGGGTGTCGCCCCTTTGATAGCCTTGTTCCGCCATTTCTTCTCACTTCATCTAGTCGATAGCAGGCGATGCTCGGGGTGCGTGTAGTTCTAGGAGGTGGCGGTGACAGCCAGCTCCGGCATTGACTTTACACTCTGCCCGGATGCGACGGGGTTCCGGGAGCAGTGGGTGTGCGTGGATGCCACCACATGCAGCCCCCTACTCCAGCCTCCATAGGCGCCGGCGGAACCGAGCTCCGGCTGGGAGCATGCGAATCTCATTGACCGATGGCTCGCCCGCATCTGGTCTAGATTGGTCGAGCTGAAGGAGGTAGGGATGACTGCACCGATGGTGGTGAGGGAGTTCATCCGGTGGCGCATCGCCCCGCTCTAGCGCCACTCTCGCCCAATGCGGGCCTTTACCGGCCCCCAAGACCCCATGAGGCTTCAGGTGCCGTCGCTTCCCTCCAAGATGCTACAAGCGGTGCTTCAACTCCTAACGGGTGACCCAACACCCACCATGCTCCCAGCGGACAGGCGCCTCTTGTATAATTGCTCAAACGGTGTGGCCTTCGCGAAGTAGATACCCTGCTTCGACATGTGGGGGCTGCGCCTAGAGGGCCTTGTGGGGCCTCGCGAGAATCCCATCTTGGTGGCGCTCATACTTGCCGATCCCATGGCCCCTACTGTTACACCCACAGCCCCTACTGTTACATATACTGGACCAATTACTAGAGCTCGCGCACGCCAATTAAATTACCAGGTACTTTCGTTTCTTGGTAATGATTCTAATGTTCATGAGATTATGATGCTGCCTAAATTGGATACATTTGTTTTGCTTTCAAATGAAGGGCCTAGCTTGGAGAAGGATGAACATTGGAGCAAGAA
Organism: Triticum urartu; assembly: GCF_003073215.2. Lineage (NCBI taxonomy): Eukaryota > Viridiplantae > Streptophyta > Magnoliopsida > Poales > Poaceae > Triticum > Triticum urartu. Next base: position 197,264,220 of record NC_053025.1, read on the forward strand.
CACGCATGAAGTTGATGGCATGCGCAAGGGGATCAAGAACGGAGTTACAAGTGATGATTTCAGGACTTTGAAGCCGCCATAAGGAGTGCATGAAGCCATGGACGAAATATACAAGATGCCACTTCATAATATTCGTCCATAGGCTATTCTAGGTGCTGCGTCACCTTATTAATGGGCCAGGCCCATGTAATTTCGAAATACTTAAGTATAGGCTATTTTTAGAGTCCGTATGTGTGGGGAAACAAGAGTTAGGGTTGGTTTCGGACACCACCCTCAAGGGCCACGAAATTCCCCTCTCTTCCTCCATATATACAGCCCTTAGGGCGTCGTTTAGACTTTGGGTTTTGTTTAGATTAAAAGTTCGCCATAGCTGCAACTTCGCGTACTTCGTTTGTGTCCAACGACCAGACCAAGACGTCACAGAACCCCACCTTGATCAATAAAGCTTTCATCTTATATTCGCAATATCCAGATTGCAATCTCAGTTTCTTGCTTGTTCTTCGTTTGCTCGCAGGAAACAGGCCCTCGTGGTCAGGTTGATCGTGCTCCGGCGTGGTCAATAACCCCTTGGAAGTTGGTTTAGCAATTGCTAAGGCACGATGTCTCGCACGTTCGTAGTCGGATCGTCAAGGTCGACTCCCACAGAAAACGATAGCCACCATCTCATCGAAACATCGGGACACCTTTGCCTCTATCATTGGGTGAGGAAGATGCGCTTCCGTCGAGGACGACTTCATTTCAAGAAGGGGAGGATGATGAGGACATCAATACCATTGTTACACCCACAGCCCCTACTGTTACATATACTGGACCAATTACTAGAGCTCACGCACGCCAATTAAATTACCAGGTACTTTCGTTTCTTGGTAATGATTCTAATGTTCATGAGATTATGATGCTGCCTAAATTGGATACATTTGTTTTGCTTACAAATGAAGGGCCTAGCTTGGAGAACGATGAACATTGGAGCAAGAACACGCATGGAGTTGATGGCATGCGCAAGGGGATCAAGAACGGAGTTACAAGTGATGATTTCAGGACTTTGAAGCCGCCATAAGGAGTGCATGAAGCCTTGGACGAAATATACAAGATGCCACTTCATAATATTCGTCCATAGGCTATTCTAGGTGCTGCGTCACCTTATTAATGGGCTAGGCTCATGTAATTTCGAAATACTTAAGTATAGGCTATTTTTAGAGTCCGTATGTGTGGGGAAACAAGAGTTAGGGTTGGTTTCGGACCCCACCCTCAAGGGCCACGAAATTCCCCCCTCTTCCTCCATATATACAGCCCTTAGGGCGTCGTTTAGACTTTGGGTTTTGTTTAGATTAAAAGTTCGCCATAGCTGCAACTTCACGTACTTCGTTTGTGTCCAACGACCAGACCAAGACGTCACAGAACCCCACCTTGATCAATAAAGCTTTCATCTTATATTCACAATATCCCAATTGCAATCTCAGTTTCTTGCTTGTTCTTCGTTTGCTCGCAGGAAACAGACCCTCGTGGTCAGGTTGATCGTGCTCCGGCGTGGTCAATAACCCTCGGAATTTGGTTTAGCGATTGCTAAGGCGCGACGTCTCACACGTTCGTAGTCGGATCGTCAAGGTCGACTCCCACAGAAAACGATAGCCACCATCTCATCGAAACATCGGGACACCTTAGCCTCTATCAACTTCATAACCTGTTTTGATGATATACCTCACCTTTGTAGGCTGAGCTGAATAAAAAGGATGCTCAAACCGCTGACCTTCAGGAGAACGTCAAATCTCAGCAAGCAGAGGCTTCCAAGGCCAAGGAGGATTTAACAAATGCCCTACCAGCCATGGAAAGGCTGAAAGAGACCTTTAACAAAGAGCATGCAGACTGGGAGACAGAAAAGGCCGGTTTGACAAAAAAGGCCGAGGATGCAGAGACAGCCCTCAAGTCGGTGGTTGAAGAACTAACCGGCTTAAAGCGGCAGATTAACGCCATGACTTCTGCTGTGTTTGGTAAGTACTCTCTCATGCAGTTTGTCGAATTCATAATATCTTATCAATGACCGGGTTACTGATGTTTAACCATGACAGGGACCCGTATTGCTCATCTGGGCTCTGACATGCGGATGAAGCTTAAAGCGGCCTATACCTTGATAGAACAACTGTTCTCTGGATCCCAGCGAGCCATTTGCACAGCAGCTTATAATAGCCTCCACCATCGCTAATAAAAGAAACTATCGAAAAGCTAGCCATGCTGCCTGCCCAGATCAACGAACTGAAGGGATTAGCCGCAAGGTCAGGTGCGCTGACCGCGCTAATCCGGGCCAAGGCGTGCATTCCGGATCTTGAACCGGCAGATATCATCAAAGGCTATCCTGGTGTGAAAGAAGATGGCTCAGACTTCAATAACGACGATCTTCGAAGGCTGACAAAGGAGATGCGGCCGATAGCAAACAAACTGGCGAAGGATACAGATCTATCTCATTTTCAACCGGTTTATGATGCTGAGGGAAAAAGACAACCCGCACTGATTCAAAATGTTGAAGATCTTATGCCGCCAATCCATAAGCATACTTACGCTCCTGACATTGACCCCTCCAACCTTATCCATGAAGAGGCCCTTTTCAAGCCTTAACCGGAATCGATTGGTCAACAGTTGATTTCCAGCGTCTGGGGAGGGATGAAGAGAATGTGACCGCGCAAGATGACCCTCAACCGTCAAGCCGTCCTGATGAGGAATCCTAAACCGGTGGCCGGTTTAACAGCTGCAGTCTGCCACTTCTTTGAAAACACTTATTCAATTTTGGGGTATTGAAAACGCCTTGTAATAGGATAGCATGAACACCTTATCTGCCATGCCATCGAGCATGTTTGTTTTTCTTGATACTGAAAACTTGTTCTGCCTTTGGGATCTTTTTAGGCATAGCCCATTATGATTTATGTTCCTGCATATAAGAACTTGAAAGTGTCCTAGTGGTTTACCACTTGACGAGTCATGATGCCCAAAAATATATACATAGCTTGGATGGATAACCAAGATTTTTATTAACCAGATATAAAATAAATAATACCTGTGATATATCTTCGTTGGCTGACCAGCTGTTGGTATAGTAGGAGTGAAAATTCCCATCTGTAGGGTTGACGACTCCTTTCCCTATTGCTGGTTCATATAAAAACCATACCGGTTGATGATTACCACTGGATTGTATAATGCTGGTGACCTATAGCCAAAACCAGACCGGAGCAATTTACTACCGGTTTAGAACTGATCATGTACTGATAACTGAGCATTTAAAGCCACGACGGGTTGTAATAAACATCGGTGTATCAGAAATATTCATAAATCCCTTATCAAAAGATATTAAAAAACAGCAAATCCGCAAAGAAATAGACAAGGCTTTTCATGGGCTGCCAGGCCCTAAATCGAGGCTTTTCATGGGCTACCAGGCCGCTGAGTTAAATCATTTTGCAAAGCCTTTTAAGATGGACCTCAATCTTTAACCAATCACCGTTTTAACTTTGACAAGTTCAGGGTCTATGAGATTGACTTGTCAAACGTTCGATGGGTCATACCAGGTTTACCTGGACGGAGTGGCTTACTTAAAGAGGCAGGATAACCGGGGGTTTTAGGTGAATACACCTGGCTTCCAAGCCTGGCTTGATAGCCTACTACACGGGTTCAAGCTCGTTGTTCTTTGAGAAGCAAGGAGCCCCCATGTAATATTTGAGGTATGCTCAGTGGTTACCCATGTTTGAGTTGTGATTGATGCAACAAACTCTCTTGAGTTTCACATAATTTCCTTTTGGCTTTAAGCCTATCAAGAGGTGTAGCTATGGTGTGAAGACAACCAAGCCCCCTAGTGATATCCCTTTTCGGTGTTAAACCGATCAAGAGGTGTAGCCATGGTTCGAATACGACCAAGCCCCCTAGTGATTCCCTTTATATCTGTGTGGCCTTATGGGCCGGGTTAATAAAACTCCTCTTTGTAAGTAGAAGCCCCCATGGAACCACACATGATGTAAAAAAGAACAGAGACCCGGCTTTAACTAAGGCTCCGGTTTATTATATAATATATACATTGTCATAAGTATGTACATAAGAAGAGCCTGTGGCTCAAGTATAGTAAGGCCGAAGAAGAGCTGTATTCCACGGCACTGAGTCTCCTCCTCCGATTTTTGTGAGTCTTTGTGCTCTCGAACATCGATGAGGTAGTATGACCCGTTGTGTAGATTTTTGCTGACCACAAAAGGTCCTTCCCAAGGTGGGGATAACTTGTGCATATCAGTCTGATCCTGGATGAGCCGGAGCACCAGATCGCCTTCTTGAAAAGTTCTGGTCTTAACCCGGCGGCTGTGATAACATCGGAGATCTTGTTGATAAATCGCCGAATGCGCTGCTGCTAAATCACGCTCCTCATCTAACAGGTCCAGTGAGTCCTGACGTGCTTTCTCATTCTCAGCTTCAACATAAGCAGTCACACGGGGTGAGTCATGACGTATGTCACTAGGGAGAACCGCCTCTGCTCCGTAAACCATGAAGAAAGGCATGTAACCCGTAGATCTGTTTGGTGTGGCATTGATACTCCATAATACGGAAGGTAACTCCTCCACCCAACAACCCAGTGTCTGCTTTAAAGGAACCATAAGCCGGGGTTTAATACCTCTCAAAATTTCTTGATTTGCCCTCTCTGCTTGACCATTAGACTTGGGGTGAGCCACTGACGCTACATCAAGCCGGATGTTCTCACGTTGACAAAATTCCTCCATCTCACCCTTAGACAGATTAGTACCATTATCCGTGATAATGCTGTGTGGAAAACCAAACCGGAAAATCACCTTCTTGATGAACTGAACCGTCGTGGCTGCATCACACTTACTGACTGACTCTGCCTCTACCCACTTGGTAAACTTGTCAACCGCCACCAACAGGTGGGTCTTTTTGTCCTTGGATCTCTTAAAGGGTCCAACCATATCGAGCCCCCAAGTTGCAAATGGCCAAGTGATTGGAATCATTCTCAACTCCTGGGCTGGAACATGGGCACGGCGTGCAAACTTCTGACAACTGTCACACCTCTTTACTAAATCCTCTGCGTCAGCATGAGCCGTCAACCAGTAGAAGCCGTGACGAAAGGCCTTAGCCACCAAGGATTTTGAACCGGCATGGTGACCGCAATCTCCTTCGTGGATTTCTCGCAAAATCTCACAACCCTCTTGAGGAGACATGCAACCCTGAATTGCTCATGTAACATTGTAACGATGTAACTCCCTATTGATAATGGTCATTGACTTGGATCGCTGGATTATCTGCTGGGCCAAGGTTTCATCCTCCGGTAACTCACCCCGGTTCATGTAGGCCAAGTACGGGACTGTCCAATCTGGTGTAACATGCAAAGCCGCCATGAACTGGGCCTGCGGGTCAGGAATAGCCAACTCCTCCTCTGTTGGTAGCTTGACCGACAGATTATGTAGTACGTTGAGGGAGACATTAGGTGGGACCGGTTTACGCTGAGAGCCTAGGCGACTTAAAGCATCCACCGCTACATTCTTTCTCCGGTCTATATGGTCAACTTGATAACCCTTGAAATGACCAGCCACTATATCCACCTCTCGTCGATATACAGCCATGAGTGGGTCCTTAGAATCCCAAGTGCCAGACACCTGTTGAGCCACCAGGTCCGAGTCACCGAAGCACTTAACCCGGCTTAAGTTCATCTCTTTGGCCATCCGAAGACCGTGGAGTAAGGCCTCATACTCAGATGCATTGTTAGTGCAAGGGAACATTAAGCGAAGAACATAACAAAACTTGTCACCTCGTGGGGAAGTTAATATAACTCCAGCCCCCGAGCCCTCCAATTGCCTGGACCCATCAAAATGAATAGTCCAATAAGCATAGTCTGGCTTTTCCTCTGGCGCCTGCAACTCGGTCTAATCATTGATGAAATCCATGAGTGCTTGAGATTTGATCGTTGTGCGAGGTGCATATTTGAGTCCGTGAGGTCCAAGCTCAATAGCCCACTTAGCAATCCGGCCAGTTGCTTCTCTGTTTTGAATGATATCTCCCAGAGGGACTGAACTGACCACTATGATAGGATGACCCTGAAAATAATGCTTGAGCTTCCGGCTTGCCATAAACACCCCATACACCAGCTTCTGCCAATGCGGATACCTCTGCTTTGATTCGATAAGCACCTCACTGATATAATAAACTGGCCGTTGAACCTGATACTCCTTTCCAGCCTCCTTGTGCTCCGCAACAATAGCCACACTAACAGCCCGGGCATTAGCAGCCATATATAGCAGTAAAGGCTCTTTATCGACCGGAGCCGCAAGGACAGGTGGTTCAGCTAACTGCCTCTTCAAATCTTCGAACGCTTTATCTGCTACATCGCTCCAGACAAAGTCATCCGTTTTCTTTACCATCTGATATATAGGGGTAGCCTTCTCCCCAAGAGGACTAATAAACCGGCTCAAAGCTGCAATCCGGCCCGCCAGACGCTGAACGTCGTTGATACACGCCGGTTTAGCCAGAGAGGTGATAGCTGCAATCTTCTCCGGGTTAGCCTCAATGCCCCTGTTAGACACCAGGAAACCCAGGAGCTTGCCTGTCGAAACACCAAAGACACATTTGTCCGGATTAAGCATCATCTTATAAACCCGCAGGTTGTCAAAAGTTCTTCTCAAGTCATCTATCAATGTTTCCTCCTTCCTGAACTTTACCACAATATCATCCACATATGCATGAACATTGCGCCCAATCTGCTTATGAAAACAATTCTGGACGCAGCGCTGATAAGTCGCTTGGGCACTCTTGAGCCCAAAGGGCATAGAGGCATAGCAGAAGGCACCAAAGGGAGTTATAAAAGTTGTCTTCTCCTAGTCCTTAACTGCCATTTTGATATAATGGTAACCAGAATAAGCATCCAGAAAATACAAACGGTCACAACCTGCCGTAGCATCAATAATCTGATCAATACGAGGGAGGGCAAAGGGATCTACTGGGCAAGCTTTGTTCAAATATGTGTAGTCCACACACATACGCCAAGTGCTGTTTTTTCTTAAGGACTAGTACCAGATTAGCCAGCCACTCTGGGTGCAAGACCTCCACGATAAACCCTGTGGCCAACAGCCGAGCTACCTCCTCACCAATAGCCTTACGCCTTTCTTCGTTGAAGCGGCGGAGAAACTACCTGACCGGTTTAAACTTAGGATCTATATTAAGGGTGTGCTCAGCGAGTTCCCTCGGTACACCTGGCATGTCAGAAGGCTTCCATGCAAAGATGTCCCAGTTCTCACGGATGAACTCGATGAGCGCGCTTTCCTATTTGGGATCCAGGTTAGCGCTGATGCTAAACTGCTTGGATGAATCGCCAGGAACAAACTCAACCATCTTAGTGTATGTAGCCGATTTAAACTTCAAAGCCGGATCGTGCTCCGTAGTTGGTTTTTTCAAAGAAGTCATGTCGGCCGGATCAACCTTGTCTTTATAAAACTTCAGGTCCTCTGTGGCACAAACCGACTCAGCGTAAGCCGCATCACCCTCTTCACACTCCAAAGCGGTCTTCCTGCTCCCATGTACTATGATGGTACCCTTGTGACCCGGCATCTTAAGCTGTAAATAAACATAACATGGACTAGCCATGAACTTAGCATAAGCCGGATGCCTGAACAGGGCATGATACGGACTCTTGATTTTCACCACCTCAAAAGTCAATGTTTCTGACCTTGAATCATGATCATCTCGAAAATCCACCTCTAGGGCTATCTTGCCCACTGGATACGCAGACTTACCGGGCACCACACCATGAAAAATGGTGTTCGACGGTTTAAGATTCTTATCTGTCAACCCCATACGGTGGAAGGTATCATAGTAAAGAATATTGATACTGCTTCCCCCATCCATAAGCACCTTGGTGAACTTATACCCCCCAACTTGAGGTGCCACCACTAAGGCCAGATGACCCGGATTATGAACCCGGGGTGGGTGATCCTCTCTACTCCATAAAATGGGCTGCTCAGACCAGCGCAGATACTGAGGCACTGCTGGTTCAACAGAATTTACTGCCCTCTTGTGAAGCTTCTGATCGCGTTTACACAAGCTAGTGGTGAAGACATGATACTGCCCACTATTCAACTGCTTCAGATTGCTCTGATAACCCGACTACTGCTGCTGCTGATTCCCCTGATGGTTATAACCTCCTTGATTGCCCTGGTTCCCTTGATGACCATGTCCGGTTTGATTGCCTTGGAATCCTGAATCGGAGCTGCCACCTCCATAACCTGGCCCATGAAAACCGCCTCCTGAACCGCCAGGCAGGCCATTGTCATATTGAAACATATTGGAATTCTTAAACTCCCGCATAATGAAACAATCCTTCCAAAGATGTGAAGCTGGCCTTTCCTTCAATCCGTGCTTTGGACAAGGTTGATTTAACAGGCGCTCCAGATTGGGGCCTGACCCTCCGCCCCTCTGGGGCTGCTTACCCTTACGACGTTGATCGTTGTCCTAAGGGTTGTTGTTAGCCACAAAGTGCAAACTATTGTCTGCCTTGCGCTTACCATTATTCCCATGACCTGCCGGATTGTGCTGCTGCCCCTTGGTATTGTCGTTCTTTTTCCCTTTCCCCGGTTTGTCATCCTCAGACTCAGGGTCTTTGGTACTATCTGAATCAGCGTATTTCACCAAAGTAGCCATAAGGGTTGACATGTCATTGAAGTGACGCTTGAGCCTCCCTAGCTTCAATTTTAATGGCATAAACCGGTAGTTGCCCTCCAACGCCAAAACTGTCGTATCTGCATTAATGCGGTCTGATGAATGCAAAATAGCTGAGACTCGCTTCACCCAATGCGTCGTAGACTCCCCCTCCTCTTGAACACAAGCGGCTAGGTCCACAATTGACATAGGCTGCTTACATGCATCTTTGAAATTCTGGATAAACCAGTGTTTTAACTCAGCCCATGGCCCGACAGAGTTAGCTGGTAAGCTCTTTAACCAAGTTCGAGTTGTCCCCTCCAACATCATGGTGAAGTATTTAGCACATACTGCTTGATCCACCTCTAGCATCTCGATCGCCATCTCATAACTTTCCACCCATGACTCCGGTTGTAAATCAGCGGTGTAATTGGGCACCTTACGAGGGCCTTTAAAATCCTTGGGCACTCGTACATTACGCAAAGCGGGGGTAAGACATGGCACCCCTAAAGAACTGAAGACCACGCCTAGCTCCATAGGGGTGGTAGGGCAAACCGGAGTAGGTTGACGAGCGGTGTGCAGAGCTGCTAACTCGACTTCTCGATGTGCACGACCATGATCCACCACATCCTGCGCATTAGCACCACCACCTGCCGGGTTGTGCCCTCGCGGCGTGTCACCGGTGACGTGCACTGCTTGATACAGCCGGTTCATCCTCAACGTGCCTGTGTAGCTCCGACTCGGACGGGGGGTGGAATGAATCCTCTCGCGACTATGCGAATAAGCATGCTGCTGGTTTAAAGCTGTTTGAAGGAGCTCTCTGGCCTGTCGTGTCTCAATCGCCACTGGTGACTCGCCGTCAGTTGGGAGGGCTGCCAATCGTGAAGCGGCGGTCATAATGTTATCCAACGGGTTGGAGTAATGACCTGGGGGCGTCGGAACATACTGCAGCACAACGTTGTTCTGACGAGGCGGGTTCATCATGCGCAGCTGAACCGGCGCTCCTGTTCCCGGCGCCTCCGTCCGGTTTACCACTGGCTGGTTACTGGTTCCGGCTCCTGGCGTGTTGAAGAGATTTCTTGGCTCATAACCCGGCGGGAGGTGCGACCGGTATCTCCTCCTCATGACCTCATCTAAGGCATTCTGGTCCAACCTAAGCCGATAGGCCTGAGCTTCCAACTCGGCCTGTTCTGTAGCCATCCTGGCGTTCTCTTCAGCCAGGTCTGCTTTAGCCTGAGTTATCTGATCCTTCACCTTTGCGATCTTCTCATTGTGCTGACCTCGGGCCGCAGCGTCCACCTCCGTGGCCATCAATGTTGCCAAAGCATCGAACAAATCAGACAAAACCTGAGCGGGAGGCAGCGCGGAGCCCCCTGCTCCTGCTGGCGTTGTTGTTGCTGAACCGGAGAACATCACCGCAGCGGTAGAAGAGTGATGCGCTAGTTGTGTACCGGCCATGAAGACCATGACCTGGTTTGGCAGATCGAGGTGGTCCGGAATACTGTTGCCATCGTAACTCCCACTAATCCGGTCGTCCTGCAGCTGATATATCAACTCGGTCTCTCCGGTTGAAGACTCGTCATCAGAACGGACAATGGCTTCCCCGTTAGATGCCAGTCCATCCTTATATTCCGCTCCATGGATGACACCTACGAAAACATGCCTTGGTGCAGGCTGAACCGGGGTAGGGCTTGCACGCTGAGCCGTCTCGATGATGTCGGTGCAAGTGTCCGTCTCAGGGCCTGGTTCGCCGATCTTGCCGATGAAGACGTGAATTCCGCCAAAGGGGACCCGGTACCCGTATTCAATTGAACCGGCCTCGGGACCCCATCCCGCATCGTTGATGTAGAGCTTGTCGCGACGACTCTTCGGCATCCGGCCCACAGCGTATCCCTTGAGTCCTTCGAAGCTGCCCTTCAAGAACTCGAAACCGTCGTGCGACGGCCCCACGGTGGGCGCCAGCTGTCGTGGGTTTGTCACGACAGATGTCCTCATGAAAGGACTTAGTCATGGAGCCATCGCTATGGGTTAGCTTAAAGTGGTTAAACCGGACAAGGGACACGAGGGTTTTTATACTAGTCCGGCCCCTTCGATGAAGGTAAAAACCTACGTCAAGTTGTGTTGGTGTTGCTAGGTTTCGATGACCAGGGAGCGAATCTGCTTTGCCTGGCTCTCGAGTTATTGTGTCTTGTCCCTAAACCGCTGTCGGGTCGTCCCTTTATATACATAGGTTGACGCCCGCCGGTATACAGAGTCCCGAGGCCGGATCATAAACGTGTCCGGCTCGGTCTCTATCCTTCCTATCTTACAATGCAAGTTACATAATAGGTTCGGTTTACATCTACAGGCCTTAACTCGCCTTTGGGCCTTGGGCCTTTGTAAAGCGCCATCATTCTTACGTCATCATAGGCTTCTAATCTTCATAAAGTTAATCCGGCTACTCCTGGCCGGTTTACGTCTAGTAGTAATATCCCCAACATGTTTCCTTGCCTAAGTAGGTTTCGGAAAAAAGAGTCCGGAGACCCCCCGGCAGTTTTTAGGCAGAAATTTCGACAGGCAAAAATATTTTTTCCCTATCCTGTTTTTAGGATTTTCTGAGTCTTTTGAGACACTCGCCATCATAGTGATTTTTTGTCGCACTTTTTCGTCATCACTGCCCTGATTTCCGGAAAAAATTGTCAAAAAAAATTCCGTGCCTATCCTGTTAGTTTGACTTGGGAAGAGTTTTGAGACACTCGCCATTATAGTGTCTTTTGTAAAAAAAAGTGCAAAACAAAAAAACAAAAAATCAGAGTGTGTTTTTCCCTTGTTTCCGTGCAGCACCGTGATTTAGTTAGTGTTCTAGGCTCGCATCTCTAGGACGTTGATGAGGACTTCAATACCATTGTTACACCCACAGCCCTTGTTGTTATACATACTGGACCAATTACTAGAGCTCGCACACGCCAATTGAATTACTAGGTACTTTCGTTTCTTGGTAAAGATTCTAATGTTCATGAGAATACGATGCTGCCTAATTTGGATACATTTCTTTTGCTTACAAATGAAGGGCCTAGCTTGGACAAGAAAGATGAACCTTGGATCTAGTTCAAGCATGGAGATGATGGCAAGCGCAAGGGGAACAAGAACGGGTTGCAAGTGATGATTCCAGGACTTTGAAGACACCATAATGAGTGCATGAATCCTTGCGCGAAATATACAAGATACCACTTCATAAATTCATCCAGAGGCTATTCTAGGTGCTGTGTCACCTTATTATTGGGCCAGGCCCATAATTTCGAAATACTTGATTATAGGCTATTTTTAGAGTCCGTATGTGTGGGGAAACAAGAGTAGGGTTGGTTTCGGACCCCTCCTCCAAGGGCCACGAAATCCCCCCTCTTCCTCCATATATACAACCCTTCGGACTTCGTTTAGACATAGGGTTCTGTTTGGATTAAAAGTTCGCCATAGCTGCAACTTCACGTACTTCATTTGTGTTCATCGACCAGACCAAGACGTCACATAACCCAACTTGATCAATAAAGCTTTCCTCTTTTATTCGCAATATCCAAATTGTAGTTTCAGCTTCTTGCTTGTTCTTTGTTTGCTTGCAGGAAATAGACCCTCGTGGTCAGGTTGATTGTGCTTCAGCGTTGTCGGCGTTCTGGAAACAGGTGTCCCCAGACTTGCCTGCCTGCGGCCCACGGCGTGGCTCTGCGAGCGGGCCCGTACGGCCCATCTTCACCAGCAAGGACTCAAGACCCTCGCGAGGGGCCAAGCCTCGCGAGGTGGACGACACAAGTCCTCCTCGGGAGCTGATGAGGACATCAATACCATTGTTACACCCACAGCCCCTACTATTACATATACTGGACCAATTACTAGAGCTCGCGCACGCCAATTAAATTACCAGGTACTTTCGTTTCTTGGTAATGATTCTAATGTTCATGAGATTATGATGCTGCCTAAATTGGATACATTTGTTTTGCTTACAAATGAAGGGCCTAGCTTGGAGAAGGATGAACATTGGAGCAAGAACACGCATGGAGTTGATGGCATGCGCAAGGGGATCAAGAACGGAGTTACAAGTGATGATTTCAGGACTTTGAAGCCGCCATAAGGAGTGCATGAAGCCTTGGACGAAATATACAAGATGCCACTTCATAATATTCGTCCATAGGCTATTCTAGGTGCTGCGTCACCTTATTAATGGGCCAGGCCCATGTAATTTCGAAATACTTAAGTATAGGCTATTTTTAGAGTCTGTATATGTGGGGAAACAAGAGTTAGGGTTGGTTT